>NC_056727.1:522432307-522482307 GCF_019279795.1 Protopterus annectens | reverse complement strand
CAAGAGCCCTATCCTCTGTAGCCTCATCTACCTTAGGCATTGGGTAACTATCGAATTCTGAGATGCTGTTCAGCTTCTTAAAATCATTACAGAATATGATAGTTTCATTTGATTTAGGGACTAATACTATAGGCTTGTACCATTTATTGTTTCACTCTGCTATTACTCCCATCTTAAACATCTTATGTGCTTCCTCTCATAATACTTTTCTTTGTGCCTCTGGTGTTCTGTATGCCAACCTTTTCTCCTTGACTGGTCTGAAAATAGTACAGAGTCAGGTTTGCTCTGCCTTACAGCTTTGAAAACTGAAAACACTCATTTGTTCCTTAACAGAAAATATTTTATTTATTGTTTCCTAGGTTGAGATAATGTATCATCCAATTAAATTGCAGACACTGAGGTCAGTTTTCTTCCTTTGCAAAGGTTATTGTTCTGTGCTGCTGAAGTAAACACAGAATTTTGTACTTCCTCCCACAGGTTCTGTATATTGATATAGTATAGCTTTTCTGATCTTTTCTCACTAGTCTGCCTAACTCTGTAGTTCACCTCACTTGGGTTTTCTAGTACTTCAAATGCCATTTACCCAAAGGTTTGTTTCCTTGTGAGGTGATCAAAACTAACACCTGGTCTCTGGATTTAAATGATCTGGTCCTCACTTTATTATACAATCCTTGTAAAGCTCTGGTGCTTTCCATCTGTTTTCAGTCTATGGGTATCACCACTTTCAGCCTATCTTGTAAGATGGTAGAGTTCTATATGACATCTTTGAAGGTTATCGTTCTTCCTTCCCAAGGTTTCATGGCAATGCCTAACAGTTTATGGAGGGTTCTTGCCATATAATAAGTCAAAGGTACTGAACCTGTGAAGGGTTAGGTATGGGATTAACTTATTCCAGTCTTGTGCCACCTTCCTCAATAATATTTTCAGCTTGAACTATAATAAAATGCTCTACTAATGAATCTGTTTGTGGATGATGCACTGATTGTTTTTCTAATTCTTTAACCTTAAAACACTGGTAAAGTTGTTACATTATTCCAGACCAAAATGGAGTCCCCTGGTCACTGAGTGTCACTGCCTTAGAAAATAGTATGAGTGGATCCTTATCTATAGCTTTAGCATTAGACGTACATGTTAGAATAACTTCAAGGTACTTAGTTACATGCTTTAAATTAACAAAATTATGATGGAAACCACTGCTGGATGTTGCCATAACCCAGCAATAATCATAAACATCCATTCAAATGACACTTCTGTGAAAGGCACTGCAATCAGAATGTTTTAAAGCTTGAATGATGGTCTGTATTCTTGTATTCAGGGCATCAAGCATAGAAGTTCTCAACTTCTTTTCATTATTTCTGGCCATCACATCCTTGCTAGGATCCTTTCTCTAGTCCTGTTCGCTCACAGGTGTCCTCCTAGTACAAGGCTATGTGGTAACTATGTCAGTAAGGTTCTGAAAGTTTAGGTACCAGAAGCTGACATACTGCCTTTCCTTGTCAAAAAGGTTCTGAAAGGCTTAGGTACCAGCCATTAACATACTGCCATGTCCTTGTCAGAAAGGTTCTGAAAGGCCATATATGAAATGCAAGTCAATCCTGTTCGATATCCATATCAAGATGTTTTTGTTTTAGCTGTGATTTCACAAGAAACAAACTCACTGCTCACACTTTACTAGAATGTGTTTGCAATCTGTGCCTCATGAAATAAGAGGTTAGTATACAAACTTAGGTGAGTAATATTGGTTCTGCAAGAATCTGAGCTGGGTCTACTTTTATGGTCATAGAAAAGCTGAACTTCTCATGTCAAACCAATAAGCACTGTTAACCTGTAATAGCTTCTAATCAAAATTTTTATTGTTTATCAAGTACTTTTAATAACCAAATATGTAATACTGATTTAGCCAATAAGACGTGACTTCCAAAGAATATTGATACTAATAAAAGCCCTGAAAATGTATTCAGTATGTGCTCAAAAAAGTAAAAGGGAGTGTACTGGGGAGAGATTACTCCACCACTGGTAGAACAGGACATTGTCACACACGATGATGTTCAGCATCTTGTAAAACAGGACATCATCACACATAAAGTAGTCCCTACTTCTAGTAGGGGAATTTTGATTTTATGAGACTCAATGACTAAATTGTTGGTAAAACCAATAACATTTATGTATAAACAGGGAGTAAAGTAGTCCATTTTATTGAGCACCCATTAGCTTGGCTTTGGTAAACAAGTTTACATGTTTATAAGGCCATTGTGTTTCATATTGGAGTCATGAGACTGACCTTGCTAAAAGAATCACAATCACTGCACCACACAAAAAGTAGATCTGTCTTAGAGTGAAATCATGCTCTCACCTAAGCTGTCAAACTATGAATATACTAAGGTCAAACAGTTTAAAATTAAGATCAGACAGTTTAAAATTAGCATAAAAAAAGTTTACATCTTGTGAAAAATGTAAATGTTAGCTTATTTTCAAGAGACGGGCAGCTTAGCTACAGTGGAAGACATTTTTTCCTTGTCAAAATTAAATCTAAAATACAAGTTTTAGGAAATACTCAGCTAGTATACTTAACTTCAGCAGATCTGATCTTCCTATGAAAGTTCATGAGCTGAAAGCTGTTGTTGTCAAGGAAAACTATAACACAGAGACTTGGACTACTACTGGTAACCACAATGACAATTTTTCAAAGACTGTGCTCCAAATTCATTGACAACTGCACTAAGTGCTGCTATTGGGCTGGAGGTGCGGCCTACCACCAACATGATAGTGTTCTATTTGGTATTCATTAAATGGCTCTACACATTGTGTAGAGCCTCAAAACAAAGAGAAACGTCAGGATATGCTAATGACAGCATAAAGAGCCAAATTACATTCTAATTAACCAATTCAACATGACAGAGCTATTTAGGAAGCTATAAAGCAATTGTGTACACTCAGTGTAGCTATTTACCTTGTATACCAAAACTCTTTGGAATACAGCACGGTTACACTTAGAAAAAGACATGTTAGGGTTTGCTGCTGTAATCATTATGCTGTATGTGCAACATGCTTTAAATCAAGGTGCTGCTGCTGCTGACAGATCTCGGGCAAGAAGAAGTAGGTTGTTTAGACCCCATTTGACCTATGGACTGCATAACCCAGAAACTGCTGAACAATAGAAGATAGACAGGGAAACACTGGTGGAACTATGCAACCTCTGCTGCCTCCACCTCAGACCGCAGGGAAATCATGGAGAACCCATCCCAGTGGGATCAAAGGGAGATGTAGCATTATGTATAATAACTACAGGTACTTTCCAAAATGGTGGTGCTGCGGTAGCGTTGTTGCCTCACAGTAAGATGTTGTCCTGTTCGATTCTCAGCTAAAGCGTCTTCTGTGTGGAGACATGCGTGAATTGGCGTACCTTCGTTGAAGGTTGTGCATCAGGGCTGGCAATTCGGCACGTAAAACAAAAAAAAAATCTACTGCCAGTCATTAGTGGACCAGAGTTCTGCTGTGGTGATCCCTAACCGGGAAAGCCGAAAGACACAACAACAACAACAACAACTTTCCAAAAAATCAGAGGGAATTTATTTGGGGTGGCACAGGCCTAAGCTACCAGAATATTACATCATTTTTAAATGCAATGCTACCACATGCAAGGGATCACATCTGTATCCCACGCACCCCACAGAAGAGAGCTAGAACTATGTAAGAATTTTATGCAATAGCACAATTCACTGAAGTGTTGTGAGCCCTAGATTGTACAAACATAGAAATAAAAGCTCCACCCAGAGAACATGGAAAGAGGTACATCAACATAGGTTCATAGATTAGTACTAAGCTAGCTGCCCTTGTGAGCCATTTTAAGCTTAGCCAATTATCCCTTGTGAGACTCAAACCCTGCACCTTGTGTTTGTAAGGCAAACACCTTAACCATTAGGCCACCCTCCCAACCCAGCCAACAGAAAAGGATACCACTCTATAAACTGTCAGATTGTCTGTAATGCCCAAGGGATCACCTGCAATGTCAAGGCAAGTAACCTAGGCAGTTTTCATGACTTACACATTTAGCACACCTGTGAGCTGTATACAGTTTTTGCTAGGGGTGACTCACCACAAGGGCATCTAGTGGGGGATGCAGGTTTTGCAGTGGAGCCCTGGATCATGGCACCAATGAGAAACCCACACAACCTCATTGAGTAAGGACACAACAAGGCCCATGTTTAAACTAAGAATATCATAGAACCTCTGTTTGGATTGCTCAAATCAAGGTTCTGGTGTCTAGACCCATCCGGAGGAGCATCACAGTATGACCCAGACTCCTCTGCCCTAATACTTACACTCTGTGCCATGGCACACAAAATAATTCTCAGGAAACAGCTTCAATGAGGACAGCAAGGACTGGACCCCAGTTTCAAAGACCACAGTCAGAGTCAGCAGCAACAGCAGTAGATGCAGATGCAGAGTCTGAGGGAGAACCACCAGCTGCAGATGGTGCTGGCAGATGGAAGCATGCACAGTATGCCCTGGCTCTAGCTAAGAAGTATAGGATACAGACATGCCACCTAGGGCAAAGCCTAAGATCCCATGCACATACACATAGGAAAACTGTCATACTCCACCACCTTTACCTAACCAGGTAATGGCTGAGTTCTGATAGCATCAGACTGAGACAACCCCCAAGGAAATAATTTGCACTTGCAGTAATGACAAGGTAAGTGTGGAACCTGTAAGAGAAAAAAATATTACATAACCAAGTGCTGTCATATGGAAATATGTATATACCAATATGCAGAGCATTTGTCTGAGGTGTACACTTATGACAGTAAGAGCTTGTAAGACTGATGTTTGCAATATACAGCTATATAGTCTACCCAATACTGTGCATCAAGCATTTCACTTGGCTATCTATTAATCATTGAACAGGTCAACTATACCATCATTTGCACAAATGTAGCAAGAAACAAGACTGAAGTATCCAATGCTAAATGACTAGTAACAAGAAACCAAAACCTTAATTCTGCAATACATATTGATAAATGCAGGTTTGTGAATAAGCGAGAAGTAGATATTCACGGTATGCATCAGACATACAAGTAGCGCTAAATCACAAAGACATGTGCAAAGGGCAGGATACAGTCATCATCATTTGCACAGGGTAGGGAGGTGGCAGGAGGGCAAGTCTGACACCAAAGAAGTGAGTGTGTGCAGGTAAGAAACACATGTATTTATTAACATGCACCATTAGTCAGGGCCAGTAATAAAATATGCATAGCATTCAGCAGTACTGTTTAGATAGGTTGCTTGTGTGTGAGGTGGTACTGGTACTGGCAATTGTTTTTTTTTTATTATTAATGTATGAGTCTGCATGAACACAACCAAGCCCTGTGGTAGTATTATGTCCTAACATCTCAGACAGGTGTGATCCTTGCATGCTAGAGGAGTCAGTTCAGTGCCTTCACCCCCGGCAATGAGAACTACCTTTGCCAGGAGTTGGATTTCTATTTCCACAGCCCTGGCTAGAAGTTGGGGTGGTACCTGAATGTGACTGATGTCTGCTGGATGAGCTCTCTTCATGACTATGTCCAGGACCATGACTCCATAGACTACCACATCAGGGTGCAGACACTGCAATCAATGAATGACCAGTGGAAGTAGTGTCACTAAGGGAGTGGGATCTGCCATGCCCATGTCTGCTAACAACAGAAGATGTAGCAACTCTCCAGCCACATGGTTGCCCACCCTCTCCCTGCAGATGTTCCATCACAGACACTGCCCAATCAAGTAGAACATTCATACTTTCTGAGGAGTTGTCCATACAGTTCAGGGAGTCATCCATGTCATAATGCACAAGATTTAGTACTCAAACTATCTCTTCTGAGGCTCTGGGGGAATGTGCCTGTGTCTCCATTATGGCCCCACATATATAATTGGTGGCACTCAATGACACACCAGTATCAAGAGGAGGGTGGACAGCTGGCCTCCTCCAAGCATGTCTACCAAATTATGGCCCTACACATATATTTGGTGGCACCCAATGACATACCAGTATCAGGAGGAGGGTGGATATCTGGCCTCCTCCAAGCATGTCTACCAATCTCCCTGCATGGCACCCCACCCTCACAATGGCTACAGGGAGAATCAGTCAGCTCTGCAACCAGACTAACCAGACTACACTGATCAACTGTGTCACCCTCAACTTGTCATATCTGTCTCATGGGTATGTGTAAGCATACTGACTGTGTCCAAAATATGGGCAGGGGATGTGGTAGCCAGAAACTCAGTATCAGACTGATCATCTCCACCACCAGACTGTGTGTGTTCATCACAACCACCATCATCAGAGTCTACTGATCCTCTGACATCAGGTTGTTGGAGCTCCACAGTGCCACTGTCAAAATCACCTATGATAACAAGTAATAAAGACAACAAAGAGAGAAACAGGGAATGAAAGTGATTAGAATTTTGTTATACAAAAGGTATTTTAAAATATAATAGATGCTAAATCAAAACAAATATTGCTCTCACTTAGACCTAAATCTACCTTATATACAATAATAACAATAAAAAATGTGTGCTTACTATGTGCAGTTGGTCTTGCAGAGTACAATCCAAATGTCCCTATATGTAAAATAGGGAAAGGAAAGAAAGCTGGTAAGTATCACAATGCAAATGATACAAGAACAGAGAACACTCCCCCCTTACATGTGCAGATTAAAAATATTGTCATACAAAAATCTATTAACCAGTTGAATTCTCCCCCTCAGACACCCTCCTCCATCTCTATATTACTGTGTTGTCCAACTCACACTTATCACTAGCTCTAGATATATCAGACATATAAGACATATACATGTAAAGATATATACAATGACACTTACAATTATTATTTTTTTGCATACCTGAATGTTCAACTTGATACACTCTGGGTCTGTCATCCACATCAGCACCAACATTAAGGATTCTTTGTGAATCCTCTGCCAAGCTATCTGCATCTCTGACAGTGGACAGGAACTCATCTGTTTCAGTTAGCGGTGGTTTGGTAGCAGGACCCCACCCCCTTAGCCACCTGTTCACAGGCAACTGCGGCTGCCCAATGATGGGCAGAGGTTATCATACCACCTTCCCTGTGCTGTTTCTGGTGGAAGTTCTCCCATGCCCTGCAACAGCATTGATGACATTGACCACCTGCTGCCACATCCTGTCTCTGGCAGATTTGTCACTTCTACCATTCCCTAAGAGAAAGGCTCCATGGTGACAGAAGGCCTAGATAATGACCTAATTTACTGTACCATTGAATGGTAGCTTGCAGGGTACAGATATCTTAGGTGTCATATCCATGCATGCAATGAAACAGAAAGACACAAAATTATATTTATAATACACAGACATGATGGCTGTAAACTCAGTTATGTATGAATATATACATCCATCATGCACACAGCAATTCAAAAGGTAATGCTACCTATGAGTACACATTAATTAAGGCAGACCCCAACCAAATTATTAATAAAATAACAAATATAACAGTTCTGTAATGCAGACAACAGTTGTTTAAACTGTTTAAACTGTTTTAAACTAATTATATCTGTTTGTCTGAAGAAGCAGGTGGAGTGCCTGCTTTTAAAGAAAAAGCGCAATAAAATTGTTATATATTTTATTATCTCGGCACTCATAACTCCACCCCAAGGCCCAACCCCTAACAAACAAAGTCCACAAAGTTCTCCACCCCACCTGCTACTCCACTCCCCCTACCTAGTATCCTTACACTCATACCATTACCCCCCATCATAATTATACTACCACACCTATATCCCACAATATAGAAAACTAAACTCCTTATAGGTATCTTTCCCCAAGTGCCACACCAACTCCCAATTCACCCCCATGACAGTTACATACCACCCCAATCTACTAGGCCAAAAATCTATCCCCCAACCCCCAGTCCAGACACCACAACACCCTAAAAACAAACATAACAAAACTAATCTCTGTAAAAAACTATTTAAACTACAAGTTTACTTTTAGTTTTTTGAAATATTATTAACATTGATGGAGATATTCCCCCAAACAGTCCACCACTATGCCAATCTCTAATCCCTATAATTTAACCCCCTACTGTTGTGCCATTAACAATACTAATTCACAATGTGCAAATAAAAAATGGAGAAAACTGTTATACTGCTGTTTCCACTGGTAAGGTGGGTACACAGGTAGGTATTTCAACCATAACACATTCTTTGAGTACATATGTAAAAATACCTACCATGCTATAGATTATACTTCACTCTTCTGCAATAACTTTTCAGCTTTGAAGAAAATATGACTTACAAAAATTATGTCAGGTAACATTCTTTACCAAACTTTGCAATGCAGACAAATAACTGATATAGATGGACTATACCAACAGTAAAGAATAAAGAAAATGTAGCCAGATAAATTATTGTATTGGACATTGCAATTAATCTGTAATGTTACGCTAAAAGCATTCTGAACGACACAGCAACATACCTTGACAAGAAAGGAGTTTAGAAAGGAGATAAATCTTCAAAACTTTGTATATAGCAGTACAAAGTTCTCTGGATGCAAATAATCTCCCCAATTCAACACAAGTTCATTATCTCCATGATTACCTTTATATAGTGTGGATTCAGTCCTCTGAGCATTGTGAATATGCAAATTAGGTGTTATATTATTAACATTCCTGAATGCCACGATATTTACTGAGTGCAGGAAAGGTAAGGATGGTGTAAGGAGCTACATGATTGCACGCACATGCCATAGTGCTGTAAGAATAAGATTTGAGAAGTGCTACCTGCTAATGGCTTGCAGTTATCTATGATTAGCTTAACTGTAGTAACAATCAATGTTTTACCTTCTCCCCTCTTTGATGTATACTTACTGTGAGTGTGTCAGGGGGGAGAAACTTACCAAAGAGTCTGAAAATACATTTAAGTTAGGAGAGCAACATTTCTAACATTCAAATGCTGTTTTAATGACCACATTTACTGCCTCTTATTGACAAATGTTGTGCATATTCAAGGGAGTATATTAAGTATTGATCAAGATACCATATGCAACAAAAGTAGACAGCATCGCTGTTAGGAAAGCATAGATAAGGGAATGAGGCACCATAAATAAAGGAGGAATACACCTGCAGTGTTTGCAGTTTTTGTTTAATATTGTCTGAGGGCATGGGTATTCTAAGTGTTGACAATATCACAATCATCCAGACATTTATTGGCAAATGAGAAAGGACAACTTTGATAACTTGTTTCTGTTGCACTTTCAATGTGACTTGTCACATTCTGATTACATCTTAACATTTTTACTCCTTACTAATGTCATTGACTATGGCAAATATGAAACGTGATCTTAAATGATTGTTTTTAATAGCATTGTTTCATGGTTCAAATCCATACTTGTTCCTGTTACAAGATGACAAAGCTAATACAACATCAGAAATGTACATTTAAAGTACTTGTTTCAAAACGTGTTCGTTATTTTATTTTGTTCTTCAGTTTTTGTGATATCATTGTGTTGTTTAAAATAAAAAAAATGTCAGTATTGCTAATAACGTGTGAACTGTTGTCTGTCCACTTTCACATTATTTATTTACTGCTAGTCTTGATAATGTGTTCCCCTAAGTGCATGTCTGCTATTGCAAGGAGATGTGAGAAGGGTGAATGTGTTACTGAAATTAACTTCTTGCTCTGGTCATTGTTAGATATACCCAGTGACTGAATTAATTTTTCTGTCAACTTTATTGTCTCTCATATATTTTTTCTAATGCCTTTTTTATTTGGCCAGCACTCAGTAGCTCACACACATGGTTCACTGCCTAAGGAAAAAAAGAAATAATTTAATATAGTCTGCCTTCTGTACCACAAACAAGCCTGGCAGCATTGCCTGTCCCTCAGCACTCTGTACAGTACTGAGGTGAAAAACTCCACCTCTCACATAACTATGTTTGTGGCACATGGTACAAATACAGTGACTTCAGATAAAGAACCCAGATGAATAATGGTTTGAATCCAGTTAAAATATATTTTTACAAAGGGTGTCAGAATCCCATTTCTCACAATATTTTAATTTGAAATGTAAATGTATAGAAAACTGAGAAGGATAAACATGTTTATTGCAAATGATGCATCAGTAATTCTTGTATAATTAAGCTTTTCTATTTAGCATATATCATTAATGATTCACATATAACCTGAAACCAATGTGTGTACGATTTCTTAAACATAACACAGTTGTCATTTAATTTAAAATGCACTTGCATATTTATGATAGTCACAATATCTTGTTTATAATAATCATGACTCAGCACATATCCTATGTGTTTATGGCAGTATGTTTTGTCAAGCAAGTATGTAACATACCTCAACCTATATTACTCAGGTCATGCAAATTCATACGTCTGAAATAAATTTACAAACAGAAATATAGCCTTTTACATAGGCATGCATTCCCAGGACTACATAAAGTAACACACTTATAGGCTTCTCTGAAGTATATGTCCATTCATTCTGAAATTAGTATATCTCTAAATACCATGCTTAACAGGGAGTTATGTGGCAATGAGACTTAATAAACTAAATTTCAAATCTTTGCATTCTTCATCCCAGGGGTTTGTTTCCCAGCTGGTAAGTTTTGACATCAACATATGTCACAATTTATCCTATTTATTCCTACAAGCTCAAAGTATTATAAGTCAAGCCATTAAGGATTTCATTACTGAACATTACAATGTGTGTCAATAATTTGTGTATCGCACATGACAACTCTTACTGCTATGTTTCTCACCTTTAGTGCTATTTGATGTAACAACTGTCAATGTGATGACCAAGGGATCTATATACTTTCAATTGCACAAATGCAGTTGCCAAGGCTGTTGATCTTTCAGCACAACATTCTATACATGAGATCGAAACTGGGCACATGTTCAGACATATATTGTTAGCTTCACATCTGCAGACATGGCTGGCAATGGAGAGAATGGTGATAAATTTAGACCTCAAAGGTGGGGTGTCGAGGAGCAAGAATTTCCTTGTGAATCACAACAGTCATAGCCTGCTACAGGGGGATTATACTGGGTGTCAGTATAGGTTTCAGGCATGGAATAGCTGTCTCCAGTCCAACTGGCATTCCACACACTGGCTGTCACTACTACAGTGACCTTAAAAAGTGCAAACATGACCTCCTAAATTGATAGGAAGTTGAATATAAGACTGTTAACAAATCTTTGTTGGGTAAGTATACTGAGCAATTACCTGCAAATAAAAAACACACTTGCAGTCCTCTGAAGTAAAACCCAGTATTGTTTTAATTAGTGATTTTGTCCATTTCATTGCAAACAAGAACTTTATCACATTAAATGAGTGCCTCAAGAACTTTATCAGATTAAAAGAGTCCCTCATCTCTGTTTCTTAAATAGCAAAATCATACACTGCCACCTAATGGCCATTAAGCCATACTGCTTAAAAATAAAACTGCTTTGAAACAGTAAGATCTTATTCAATAACCAATCAATCATACTTTACTCTGAAAAAAAATACATTAAACACAATTATAAACATTAGTCTGCATGTCCTCCCCGCGGTCGAGTGGCCTCCGAAAGACATGCGTGAATGGGCGTGCCTTCGTTGAAGGTTGGGCATCGGGCTGGCAAATTGGCACCATAAAAATCTACTGCCAAACATTAGCGGACCGGAGTTCTGCTGTGGCGACCCCTAACTGGGAAAAGCCGAAAAGATAAACAATAAACAATTCACTCACTATTAACATAATATAAACTAATCATCATGTTAAATGGTGAACCACCATTAAATTTTTACAATGCTGTAATTAGCTCTGTGCCCCTTTAATTAATAATAAACTACTGACAGATAATTTGTTGTTGATACCCGGGGGACTGGTGGCATTTAGCAACACTTACCAATATAATTCCCGATTCTCGACATGCACTTCCCAGTTACCCCCCTTTCAAAAATCCAGTACAATAAAACAAAAATTTCTTAAAATCTGCACAAGTTACTGAATGTTTATATAATGCATTACTACCATCTTTCTTCTTAATGGAATAATTATGTTGGTAAATTATAACCTCCAAAGACTTTAATGTTTTACCAACATAAAATGCAGGGCATGAACTGAGTTGTGCTAAATAATAAATCAAACACTCAGTGTTGCAATTAAATTTTCCATTAGGGTATACCATTTGTGGAAAGGTGCCTATAGTAAAACTGGCACCCTAAAAAACATATATACACTGTCTGCAAGCACTACATTTGTACATAATCTTTGCAGCCATAGGGTCTTTCCATTCTCTCATACCATAGTTCTCAAATCTCTTTTTGACACTAACCCTGTTCTAAATACTAATGCAGAGCTGTTGCCTCAAAACACATACCAATGCATACTCTAACAGCTTATTGCACTTTAACAGTTACCACCACTTATGGCAAAAAAGAAATGTGGTTAAAACTCAGTTCATTAGATTGTCACGTCTAATTTCTGATGATATAAAACTTGGTGAAGAGGTGAGCATTTTAACACAGATGTTTCAAGACAGACACTATCCTTTAGACTTTATACAATGTCTAAAAGGGGAGGTTATTGTGGAGAGGTCCCACCATTATAAACCTGCTCTGAGGCATAGTTTTGATATCCCGGTGGTAAGATCAAGTGTGAGAGATATTGCTATTGAAGGGAGGGCAAATCATAACAATACTGATACAATACCTTGAATATTGGTATGTGTTTACAATAAAGCTATAAAGGATGTTAAAGACATTTTAACAAGAAATTGGTTTAGCTTTATTACTGCCAATAGTTTGGATAATTTTTGGGCAACAGTCGCACTTAGGTATTTAGAATAGGGGTTACCCTCAAGAAGAGATTTGAGAACTGTGGTATGAGAAAGTGGGAAGACCATATGGCCGTAAAGGGTTTGTACAAATGTGCTGCTTGCAGCCAGTGTAGATATATTTTTGAAGGTGCCAATTTTACTATAGACACTTTTTCATTATTAACATACCCTAATTTAATTGTAACACAAAGGGCATACTTTATTTAGCGCAATGCAGTTCATGCCCTGCATTTTATGCTGGCAAAACATTAAAGACTTTAAAGGTTAGAATTTATCCACATAATTATGCCATTAAGAAGAAAGATGGTAATAATGCATTATATAAATGTTCAGCAACTTGTGCACATTTTAAGAATTTTTTTTTTGTATTGGAAAAAGTGTCTTTTTTTGAAAGAAGGGTAACTGGGAACCACATGTCGAGAAACTTGAATTATATTGGCAAGTGTTGCTAAATGTCACCAGTCTCCCAGGTATCAATGACAAAATATCTATCAGTAGTTCATTATTAATTAAAGGGGCACAGATCTAATTAGAACATTGTAAAAAATTAATGGTAGCTCACCATTTAACACAGTGATTAGTTTATATTATGGTAATATTGAGTGAATAATGCTCATGATTGTGTTCAATATATTTTTTCAGTGTGAAGTACAATTGGTTGGTTATTGGGGTTCCTATTACATGATCGAAAGATCACAATTTTGAACGCTCATAAGAGCGAAAATGCCGCATATCGAAGTTCGTATTGTGGGATCACAGTACAGTGAAGATAGGAATATTTGCCTTTTCCTCACTGTAGTGTGATCTCAGAGTTGGTATATATATTTAGCGGGGGTGGAGGGTGCAGCACCCCACAATAATAGTTTCAATATGCAGCATTTTTGCTCTTATGAGCATTCAACATTGTGCTCTTTTGATCACGTAATAGGAACCCAGTTATTGAAAAAGATCTTACTGTTTCAAAGTAGTTTTATTTATAAGCAGTATAGCTTAGTATCCACTAGGTGGCAGTGTATTATTTTACTATTTACACAGTAGAGATGAGGGAGCCTTTTAATCTGATGAAGTTCATGTTTGGAATGAAGTGGATAAAAGTGCTAATTAAAACAATATTGGGTTTTACTTCTGGCAACTGCAAGTGTGTTTTTTATTCACACTTCAATCTTGTCAATGTATTTTTTGGTTACCTAGCCAGCCAACACAGTTATTCATTACACTTTCATATTTTTTTCTTTTTATATTGTACAACTGCAGAGGAAATAGCAGCAAGCCATGAAGCACACCAGGTGACAGTAACTTGCCCCAGAGAGGCATCAGAGAGGCACAAGGTGAGTATGTCTCAGGTCCAAACACAAGCCAGATAACTATTTTCATTCCTTCCTTCTCTAATAACTCTTGCTGCTTGCATTAGGCAATGAGAATACCAGCTTAGCTGTATGTGGGTTCAATACCCAGAAGCAGCAATAATTTTTTATTACAGAATAGTATTTCTAAAATGTTAACAGGAATAACATGTTAGGAACAACTCAAATATTAGAATTGCAATTATTACATTTAAATGCATATATCATATACATAATAGGGAAATAAAGGCTGCTCTTTCTTATATCCTAACAGCAATATTTGTATATTTTATGCATCTTAATATATTCACATCATATATGGATGTGGCAAAGGTGTACAATAGTAAATGATTAAAATTGTTTATGCATTGCCAAAAATTGTATTGAAAAAATAAAATAATGTGACATGCCATTGATCTAATTATCTATTTTTCTCCTCCCACCCTATCTTTTTATTATTTTTTGGGGTGGCAGTTTATCAATATTCTGCTGTTTGCATACCTTGCTGCTGAAAACAAAATGACCAACACCATAGAGAGGTAGACTGACCAGTGTGGTTTGCATGCCATGGCAGCACAGACACCCAGCACATTGCAGTCACAACCTGTCAGCATTGCCTCCACAACTTCTGCCCTACCTTCTTCACCTGTGTCAGATAACTCTGTTCTGGCTGCTGGCACAGTGGTACCCTCCAAGAGCAATACCAGTGGAGATGACAGTTTTACCACCTGGCAGGAGCTGACAGGGCTGGTGGAGGATATAATAGAGAGGACTCTTGATGCACATATCTGGAGGGTAGAAAATATTCTATATTGGATTACACAAATGATACCATAGCTGTCATTGACACAGGCAGATGATACAGGAGACAGTGACAGCAATTCTGAAGATGAGGACTAGATTTTCACTGTTCTCAAGCTCAATGTGGGTGTGCCTCTAGTGTCACCTACCTATTGCCAATCATGGTGTCTCCCCAACCTTTTGTTTCCACCACCATCTCTGTGTGGCTTGTATGTCCTGTATATCTGCACATGCTTCTTAACCTACCCTGCATACTTGACCATTTCATTCCTAAGCAGCTTCCACAGCATTCCTCCCCCCAACAAAATGGGCCTATATCTCGAAACTGACATCTGAAAATGTCGACTCACATTTGTTCGACATGGAAATGTCGAACTCTAACTTTCCAGAATGGCCAAATCACCAGTTTCTTTCCAAGGGAAAGAAATCTGTTGGCTGTTTTGTTACATCTGCCCTTTCCCCGACTGTAGTGTGGTCTTGGAGTTAGAATATTTAGTTAGGGGATGTGGGGGGCACAGCCCCCCATGGTAGGGGGTGTGGGGGTTGAAACCCCCCATTTAAATATGTTTGTTCTGGTGTGGCATTGGCTTTTGGCCAACCAATTTCTTTCCGTCAGAAAGAATTCAGTGATTTGGCCATTTGCATATGTTGGAGTTGGACATTTTCATGTCGAACAAATATAAGTCTACATTTTCAAATGCTGATTTCGTGATATAGACCAAAAAATATCAGCACCCGTCCCCAGAAAAATTACATCTCATACATAGCTCTCCATTTCACCTATGTGTCATCTTGACACACTTGATTTGGCCCAGTTTGGCCCTAGAACATTATTCTGTTGTTGTCATTCATCTCTGGTGTGTTGACTCTCCAAAATCATAAAATGTTGTGTACAACTGTACATTTATGAAGCGAAGAAATGGATAGCTATGGGGCTTTCCCACCACACCCCTGCAAATTCTTGTATTCTTTCTGCTGTGTAAGAAGAAATGCAGCAGGATCCACACTAAGTAGTGAACAATATATAACCAGCCATCCAACAGTTTCACACCTTGTATCAGAGAAAGTAAACAGCAAACCACACTGCAAAGAAGAAAAATCCACACATTTTTATTCAGGCACTAAGCACTTTTGTTCCTGAGTATGAAACTGGACTGCCTCAGAGTAATAGTTAAAAGAGAATGTCCAAGCTATTTAGGAAAACCAGTCATGTACCCTCCCACAATATCATGCCCAAAGAGATGTAATAGTGACAATAAAAGAACTGTATATGCTGCATTATGTAAAAAATGTAATTCCTTCTACATTGGTAAAACAGAGACAGTTTTAAAGATAGAGTATGTGAGCACATAAGGGATATAAAAAGACAAGACCCCAAAAACACTTTGTGGAAACACATTCAAGCACACACTGGACATGAATTTGTTTTTTTTTTCATAACAGACATACTTGATTTTGACTTGAGGAGACTTGAGGGGAAGACCATGGAAGACTAGATTGGAGTGTAGGGAATTTACATGTCAAATAAGAACAAATGCCACTAGTCCTTTTAGTTCAAATGATATTTTATCACCCTCTCTTTTTGGTTGAAAATGAGGGTACTGTACAGTTAACAAAACACACACATAAATATTTTATAAATATAATCATAACTTGCTTAAAGTATGTATCTTTTAGATATGTTGATGCAGTATTTTTAAGATGTTTGTATAGACTTTTTACAGCCTTTACATTTCAATATGGTTTCTTAAATTGGAGGTGTATTTATTTACTAAGGTACATCAATTAAATGAATTATTGGGGGCAGGTACTTGATTGGTTTTCTATATAGCTTGGACATTCTCTTTTAACTGCTACTCTGAGGAAGTCTCATTTCATACTCAGGGATGAAACTGCTTAGTGTTTGAATAAAAATGTGTGGATTTTAGTTCTTTGCAATGTGGTTTGCTGTTTACTTTTTCTGGTAGTGGGTGTGGAACTGTTGGAGGGCTGGTTAAATATTTTTCACTACCCGGTGTGGATCCGCTGCATTTCTTCTTAGTCTGGAGTGTCTTTGTTTGTTCTTTCTTTCCCCTGTGTACTACCTTTTGTTTGCCACCCACATTTTCTCAACTACCTTATCCATCCCCATTTCACACACTTATTCTGGTCAAAAAATAGATTCACACACAACACCCATGGCCAGAAATTTCCCCTTGAAAAGCCTTCACTTTATGTCTTTAGCATTTATAGGGAAGTTGGCATAGCACACCAATGCTGAGTGATGGTGTACATTATTTAACCTCTTATGGCAAATTCTGACATTTCAGCAGCAGTGGTCTGGTTACTTTGGCACATGTGTGCTTAAATCTGCTGTGCTATAATAATTTAGAGTAAAGGCAGACTAACGGCAGTACTATGAAACAATTACTGCACAACTGGTCTTAGGCTGCAGGACATATTAAACTTGAAGTTCCTATTGGGCATGTTGAGATTATTCCCCTGTTTGAGACTGATGCTTTTGTATAGTGTCAGGTGTAAGTGAAATTATTTCATGACATTTCATATTCCTATCACAGCGTTAACTGTAAATGTTAGTATTTCTCTCCATTTACATTTCATTAACATACCATTTACGTAGTGCAGCAAGCCTTCATTTGCAAAAACACTGCAGCTCCAACAGGGACACTTAGCAAGCCAACCTTATCCTGCTACAGCAAGTATTTTATTGTACAGAGCATGCCAGCTGAATAATTAGTTAATAAGTAAGATGTTCCTATATGTCCTACAAAACATACTGCTGTTATTCATCTCTCCATGTGTCTCTGTCTCCCTCTTTCTCTCTTCACCATTTCTGTTTCAGCAAGTTGTCATTATCTTTCAGTTGTGTTATTTAAATGGTGCAGTGCAGTAATTCCTTTGTGGAGTGATAATATAATGCTCACATATATAGATCAATTTTTGACTACTTTCAATGGTTCTAATCTAGGCATCAGCTAAGTGTTACTGACTATTTTTAGTACACTATTTTATATGCAGCTGTTGGCTACATATTGTTATGAGCCACCATAATTCTGCTTCTGTAATAAGCTACTTCGCTCCTGCCTTCCTCTCACCCTGTTTATGTATCTTCTCCCTTTCATATCATCCTTCTTCCACCTCTGTATTTGCACAATATCTGTCAGCAAAGGATCAACTGCAACTATGGCTGAATGGAAGTTCATAGCCTATGGCAAAATCTTATAAGTTTTCGCCATCAGCTGTGTTACTTTGTGCTATTGTGCTTTGCTATGTAGAGTCAGTTTAATATACATTTCAAAAAGCTTAACAGTTGAATGTTTACAGTTGTCAAGAGGGTGATGAAGATGAATACATACATTACGTTTTTCTGCAATGTGCTGTGACGTGAACTTTCTGAAGTATTACCTCCTACCTGGTGTGTTTAGATCAAACTCAGGTATTAATTTTTTTCTTAGAATGCTGTAAAAGTTCAAATCCAGATGGATGCAATTTTTTGAATATTTTTTATGACTCGTGTGGATATAAATGCTGGCTACACATTTCCTTAACTCACCATTATCCCACTGCTATGTTAATGTGCCTGCTCCGTATTGTAAAACCTGTATGTGTACATCTTGCCTGAATATTTATGCTGATAAAGCAAACAGTAGTACAACACAAATCTGTGCAGAAATAAAACATGATAAATGTGTTGTTATGTCGATACTGTATATTCCTGTCACCAACTGTCTAACTCTTCCCACCAGTTCAGTGTCATCCAATAAGTATCTTTCATTCCAAAATGTTTCCAAAAGCCATGTTTCCACCAGCGATAACATGTTTGGTCCCTCATGTGTTTCATAATACACCTGTAGCATTTATGTAAGGATTGACTAAATACAATTGTCATGACAAATGTGTGAATCATTATACATGAAACATGACAATAACAAATATCTGTTCTATATTCCAGCAGGTTCACAGATGGCTGCATGCATATAGTGCTTCTTTGCTTGAAAGTCAGCAAAGAGCACCACTGACTACTGCTAATTCCCATTCTACGATTAACACTTGAAGCTATTATTATGCATGTGCTAATAACAGTAAAATGCACACTCGGTGCTACAAACAAGATATAAAACAAATCCAAACCACTAGGACAAACTGAAATTATAATATTTTAATGCAAAAACTAAAAAAACAAGCTGAGTGGTTTCATCCCGTTAAATTCATAAGGGACTTCATCAGAGTTGAAATAGACTGCCAGCAACTTAACTCCTTATATTTGCATATCCATCAATTTGGTAATCATCTAATTACATAACATTTGACCATTTAAAGTCACAGACGTAGCCAATGTAATTCAATGTCAATACAGCAAACCAAAACAATAGCTAATACTTTGCCATCAGCAGCGCAACTGACCTTGGCAGTCCTGTTCTTCTGGCAAAGATTAAAAAAACACACAATAAATACTTCATCATTTAGGGTTGTATGTCTGTACTAAATCTTGAAAAATGTGGTGTTGATTCAATTAATTCAGTAGGTTAATGTACATCTGCTCTCTAAAGGTTACACTTGTAACTGTGTTGCAATTTTGGTGAACCTATTCACACATAACCCATCTCTGTTATTCTGCAGTCCACTGTACTATGTAGGAGGTTTCTATTTATTTTGTCAATGCAGATTGTCAAAACATGAAACAAGATAAGTGATCAATGATTCCAGAATGAAGTGGCAGGAAAGATTGATTTATAATCCACTGATTTACAAGTGTGTTTTTTTTTGACATCTGAAACTGTGAAACAAGTACATGACCCTCACAGTAACGCAATGTACATGAAGGACAGTATATAAATCTTAGTTGAAAAGTATGTCATTACATGGGCAATCAGAGTGCTGTTATGTTGTCCTGTGTACACATATGCATTTGTCCTGAAGCCTGCAATGCACTGTGTCATCTGTTGTAAACAGTGGATTTTTTTAACAAGTACATCTGTGCTTTTCCACATCACTAAATTCAGACTTCTCCTGTTGTTCTTGCAAATAAAGCTCTACTCCCTGGATTGTATAACTAGATAGGTAAGTAGTTCAATGGTCAATGTGGGAAAACTTGTGTGAGTGGGGAACACTTGGTGCTGTATCCACTTTCCCTGAGGGGAATGCATTTAACTTTACATACAGCTCCCTTCTCCCACTCTTAGTAGAAAAATCCTCTCTGCAACACACTGATGAAGTCAGCCTGTCAAAAGTGCACTCTCTCCCCTTTTCTTTTCTCTTGTAGTGCTTGCATCTAATACTATACTCTAAATTGTGCACTAGATAGTTAGGTGGTTCAGTGCTCAATGTGGGAATATTGTGTGTTTGATGGAGGGGGTATAGAGTCAAGTCAGCATGTCCTCAACCACAGCTGTGCTCAATCAACTTCCAATCTGAAGAAATATTTTAAACTGCTAGATGACTCCGCCATCCCCGTATCCAACTTTTCACATCTTCTTTGCAACACACTAATGAAGTCATTCTTTCTAAAGTGCACTTTCACACTTTAAAAGTCTGAACTCCCCCTGTGGTACTTGCTTTGCTTGCACAGTTCTCTAGAATATGTAATTAGATAGGTAGGTGGTTTGAATATATAAGTGATTACCATGTAAGACTGTGTGTGTGACTGTAAATGGACTGAGGATTGGTTTATACATATTTGCAGTGGCAATATTTACAAGTCCAGGTGGCTGTAAAAGTCATTTTACCACAAACATCTCCTTGCAGTACACTGCTGATGTCATCTCTTCAAAGATGCTGTATGCCTCACTCGTACTCAAAATTCTCCTATGATGCTGTCTGCTGATATTGTGCGCTCTAGATTGTGTAACTAGGTAGGTAGATTGCTCCTGCCCATCCTTGATTAAATAGTGTGAGTATGATTACTGGCACTACACATGAGCACTCGAGTACCCTGTTCAGTCACAGCCTCATTTCAGGCTTTGTTCCTACTGAATGGCGCACTGCTATGGTCATCCCACTCCACAAAGGAGGAGCGACTACAGACCCTGGGAACTACCGCCCCATTGATCTGATGAGTCTGATATGTAAGGCTATGGATCGCATCATCATGGACCTTATACATAAGGACATAGGGACTCTCCAAACTTTGGACCCCACACAGTTTGGGTTTGTGAAAGGTAGATCATGCCTGCTCATCCTGATAGACTTCTTTGAGTCTGTCATCAGAGCTGTGGGTGAGGGAAAGGTAGTTCACACAGCCTACCAAGTTCTTGCCAAGGCCTTCAACACCATCCCTCACTCAGGAATCATAGATAGACTCACTAAACTGGGTGTAAACCCCTGTGTCATAAAATGGGCTGCTAAATGGCTCACTGATAGAACCCACACTGTGAAAGTAGCAGACTCCAAATATGACTATGACCAGTTACAAGTGGTGTCCCACAGGGATTGGTCCTAGATCCTCTCCTGTTTGTCATCTTCTTCTCTGAAGTTCAAGCCAACACAAAGGGATTCTGGCTGACCAAGTTTGCAGATGATTTCAAACTGGGAGCCATTATTGATTCTCCAACTGATGTAGACATTCTACAAAACGGCCTCACTGACACCAATGACTGGTGCTAGAACCATGGCCTTAAGCTCAATGCCAAAACGTGCATTATCATTCCCTTTGGGAAAAATTTGGTGCCCATAAACATAGGCGGTAGTCCACTAAACACTGAAGGTGTGCTAAGAGACCTGGGGACACAGGTTGACAGCAACCTCTCTTTTGGTAACCACATTGCCACTGTAGTCAGAAAGTCCTTCTATGTAGCACATCTCATTACAAAAGGTTTCTCATCCAGGAAGAAAGAGGTCATAATCCCTCTCTACTCATCCCTCATTAGACCTATTATAGAATACAATGCCCCATTTGGTGTGTACCTCACTAGACACCTACAACAACTGGAAAGACCACAAAAATAGTTCACTAAGAAGATCTTAGGCCTTAGACACATGCCTTGTACAGACAGATTCAAAAAAACTCTAGCTATACTCTATTTGCCTACTTAGAAGTGAACTCTGCTTGACCTACAAAGCCGTGTCTGACCCAGAGCTGCTAGATATGCTACATCTAAAGAAATCCCAACCCCTCCATGTCACACGCTCCAGGGACCTAAACCTCATTACCACAATAAACAGAACATGCTGGAGGGACAGGTTCCTAACCCAGAGAATTCTCATACTCTGGAACAAACTTCTCATTCACATCAAGCAGAACACTTCACTGGCCCTCCTTAAGAGAAATCTTGATGAGTGGATGGGCAACAGGAAGTTCACCCCGGATATCACTTCAGTGGCTTTGCTTGACAGGGGCACTGGGAACTAACTTTGGGTGGCATGATGTCAGGGAATCTTCTTGGGCTAGGTGTATATAGGCTCCAGGGCCATTAGCCTAGTACACACCTATGAACCTATGAACCTATATGCAGATGGCTATTTCACAATCACCAGTATATATATATTTCCACTTATGAGATGGATTTACAGTGCCAGTGTTAAACTAGCATCCCAAAGGGAATTAACTTTTTGGTAACACAATGATTACATAATGCTACATAACTGTACTATCTCACAGTTGTAGAGCAACTTCTCCTGTGGTGCATGACTTTGATACTGTGCTTCATACATTGAGTACCTGCATAGGTAGGCCATTTGAGACCGGCTGTGAGTGTGTCTTTTAGTCTCATACTGTGCAGATTACTCTTCAAATACATATATGGTGTGCAGCTGTGCAGTGTATTGTACACTTTGACCACTTTTTAACATAAACATCCATTTAATAAACAGTGATGATGTCATCCATTCAACTGTACACTGTTACAGTTGTACAACAACATGCCATATGGTGCTTGTGATTCAGGTTATACTCTGTAGCTTGTGATCTTTGGTAGATTGCTCAACTCCATCCATTACTGCTCAGAATACATTGTGTCAGTCTTATTGTGACTGTACATGTTGTTAATGCTGTTGTGAAACACATCTGCTGTGAACATGTATAGATGCCGATTCCTCTTGCAAATAATTATGATAATTTCTCACATAGCAATGCTTTTATTCTGAGTAATGATGATATGTGGTTACAGTTCCCTTGCATAACATTTTAGTAAGCTTTCCCCTCTGGCATGATGGAATTAGACAATATTCTGTGTGTTGTTGCCTTAGTATAGCAATTACAGGCACACATATCCCTTGCAGAAATAACATGATATAATTGCTTGAAATACTCATATATCTCGCAATTGTTGTTCACTTCTACCATGGCACATTCATTCTCTACAATATCATGTATTTCCTGTAGTCAAATGCTCAGGTGTTCAACACCCACATTCAATGTCTGTTAGCGTTTTGTGGCCTTATACAGTAATGCATGGATGGCGTTCACCACAGTTATAATGTGTACATTTACAGCGGGAGAGCCCCTCCCATCCCTTTTATCCCAAAGAGAGTGTTTGCAACACAATTGTATGATGTAATAAGTTATCACATCTGGAGTGTCACACTTGTGTTAACACTTCCACTTTGGGGCTTGTAGTTCATCCACATATCTGTCATTATATCAGTAGACTCACACAGCTTGCTGTTCAGTTCCCAAAAAGGGCAATATGATATGAATGTACTGATGTTACATAAAAAACATTGCATCTAGTTATTTGTATCCATTACTATCATGGACAGTGATCTATAATGACATGCTGTGATTGCATGGCAGTGAAACAGTTATTTGGGGCATGTTCTGCTGTGAGTACTCCTGTGGCATGTGCATGAAGTACTGGCTTGTATAGCATACCTGCACAAATAGAATGTGGTTCCATTCTGGAACAGTGTGTGTACCACATGATGGAAACTGCTTCCTTGGCAAAGAAGCATTGATGGTGTACTGCTCACTGTTATGTGGTTGGTAACATGTGTAGCTCCTTTTCAGCATTCTGTCTAAATCAGATTATTCAAATTATATTTGTATGTCCTTTCTTACTGCACACATTGATTTCTGTTAATTATTACAGCCTCCATTCCTGTCATTTGTGGAACATGCAGTCACTAAGAGGTCTGTAGACAGCATAGTATCATAGGCAGGGATTTGAATCTGATGATGTCTGTCAAACAACTGTGTCAGACAACAGTGGCTTACACACAGAATAGTTATGGCACAGTCAGAGGGCTACCTTTATCAGGCATTGTCTTACAAGGTAGGGCATCAATCCCCCATATGACAGGAAAGTGCTGTAAGCCCTTCAAGGCTGTTCTATATGACACAGCTGATGTGCATATTTCTGTGGTGTCCATGATTGATATGCAACTCTTTGATATCTGTCCTGGCATGCATATGAAAATGTCATGATGCTCACAGGCATTAATCATTTCCAAAATAATTATGCTGTGTATATCATGTCTTCATCCAAACATTTCTTTATTATTGTAATTCTTTTCCTCACATTGTACAGCTTAATTCTTACTGTATGACATGTTGCCAGATCCTCAGAAAGCTGGAGTGCTTGTTTGCTTTGCTTGCTGTGCTATGCCTGAATATTGCTGATCTCTGTCTGTATTTTATTTTGAATTTAAGTTTTTCATTTAAAGTGGGGTTACTTCTATTTTTTATATTTTCCTTATATTACATTTGTTTTGTTTTAAGTTTTCTGTTCTGTTGGAGTTTTAAGAGGTCTTGGCTAGGGTAAGTTAGAAATTTAGAAAAGAATTCCTTTGTAAACAATGAACAACATCAGATTATTAGTGGGAAGAGCTGAAAATAGCATTCCTCATTTAACTTGAATTATGTGGAGGCATCTCTATTTAGCTGGAGTGTTTGTTTGGCTTGCTTGCTATACTCTGCCTGAATATAGCTGATCTCTGTCTGCATTTTATTTTTCCCACACATGAACGCAACTGTTGTTGTATTCTTAAACTTGGTGGCTTTTGAGTTGCTTGCCCTCACTATAAATCTGATTTTGGACACTACTCCATGTCCCATCTCATCAGCTCATTATACTGAGCATGGAGCATGGAGATATCAGTTGGGAAGGCTAGGGCCCCTTAGTTTTTTAACCTTGAATTAACTTCTGTTTCTTCTCCTCCCACGTAACTTAAAAAATTGCATGTTATTTATCTGCTTTTACTGTATTTGTGTTTCTTCATACTTTATTACTTTATTTTGCTTTTGCTGCTTGTTCGTAAAAGTGTTTAATTGCATTTATTCTGCTGCATTTATTACTGCTTGTTAGTAGTTTGATTAAATTGTAACTGTTATTCTAAACCTCTTAGATTTGGTTCAAGCACTTGGGCCAGTTATTTTACATTAAAGTTTACACTCTTGTGGGAGGAGAGGGTAGCCTCTGCCCTTCTGAGCTGGGAATTGCTGATGAAGGCTTATTGTGGCTGTTGTTCTAAGTGTCATTGTTCTGGTTTAAGCACTTGGGTTCCAAACCAGTTATTTTACATTAGGCAGATTTGTGGTCTAGACGCTTGTGGCAGGAAAGTGTGGCATACAGCATTCCAGGTTGGGAATTGCTGGTGAAGGCTTATTGTGACTGTTATTCTATGTGTCTTTGTTCTGCTTTAAGCACTTAGGTTCCAGACCATTGGTTTTACAATAGGAAGGTTTGTGGTCTACACTCTTATGGTAGTATTCAACTGAACTGCTGCTTTATTTAAACTGTTTTTTGCTGTTGACTGCGATTTTCTGAACTTTGAATTTCTAGTACTTCTGCATTTTATAGCATAGGCTGTATTCAGATTTGCTGAATCTAGACAGTTTGGTATCATTGGAGCACTAAAACCAGCAATCTTACATTAAGAAGCCCCAGAAGTGTGCAGCCAAGGATTCGTCTGAGTTTGGGATTACTGGAATAAGTCTCAGTCTTAGGCTTTCCCTTTGGTTAATTTAGAGGTTAGCAACAAGCAATCAACTGCCTATGTTATTTGAAGCATTCACTGGCTGCTACTGAAAAATAAGTATCATTTTTACTTGATCTGCACTTCTTACATTGTATTTTACTGGGTCTGTTATTTTTTTAACTGTATTTTACTGTATTTCTGCTGTTTCCTGCTCTTTTAGCCTAGTATAGACTTGATTCAAATTTGCTGGACCTAGTCTATTTTTACAGTTTCAGAGCACTAATTCAGCTTTCCTTCACAAAAAATGGCCTCCACCTACACCCTAGTGAAAGTAGAGTGTAGCTAAGGATCTATCTGAGTAGTGTTTGCTGCCCCAGGGCTCAGTCTAGTGTGCTACTATTGGTTAGAGAGTTTGAAATCAGTTTACATTTGTTGCTACTTCTTGCCCACATTAGCTTGGGTTTGCCTAGTGTGTACCACCTGCATAACCAATATTACTGAGCAGTCGAGGATACCAATGGCAGTTGTAGATGCAAACTGTTAGATAATTTTCCATTAGTCAACTGCTTGTTCTCCATCGGTGGTTTCTTGCTGTTGTGCTTCAGTGCGCAGTTAGACACTTAGCTGAGATTCTGAGGTTCCGCCACAAGTCTTACCCATTAAGTCCCTCGCAGTTTAGAACTTTCTCTTGTCCCTTAGCCATACCTGATCCTTCTAGTCCCCTCCCTGTTACTGACCTCAGTACTTCACCTAGTATCATGAATGGATAATTTCCCATTTCTCCAGCCAACCTGATTGACATGGGCATCCTGAGGCAACATAGCAATTGTCTTGTGTACACTGACAACCCACTTCTCCTAATCCATGCAAATTCAATATGTGAGAGATGTAGCTATATTAAGAATCTAGAATCTAGGATCTCTCACTCACAAATCAATATATCAGATACTAAGCAGGTTGCCAGCTCACACACTTCACCTCCTGCACCATCTACATGTACAACACCTAAACATACATATGCAGTGGTTCTCACTAGAAGCCTACCTAAATATCAGTGACCTCCCAAACATAAAAACACTTCAATTACTACATTCCTAGAAAATTACAGTACACATACAAATGTACGCAGCAGTGTCTCACCAAACATACCCCTAAAGCAAAACACAAAATCAAATGTTTTAGTCATAGGTGACTCCATTGTGAGACACACAAATGTCCCACTCATCAGGGTGGATAGGGAAAAGCTCACACTCCGCTGTCTGTTAGGTGCCAGGATCTGCCACATCACACATGTACTCAAGTATCTCAACAACAGGCACTGTCATGACTCTGTCATAGTCCATGTTGGTGTGAATGACTTTAGCTGTACTTCACTGGATTATATGAAGAGAGACTTTCCCGGTCAACAAATGTTAAATAAAAATAAAATAAATAAAAATATGACTGAGATCTCTGATTTTGTGCTCCAGGTGGGTATGTCCCTAGCCTTAAGCAGCATTCTACCTTCACCTAAGATAATGCCTCAATACAGATAAAAAAAAAACTACTGACTTCAACAATTGGCTTAGTTTCTGGTGTCACTCTGAGGGGATCCAGTACCTGTTAGCCTGGGATGATATGGTAGATAGACCACAATGCATTGCCAGGGATGGTCTCCACCTGTCACTTCTGGACTTTCAGCTGCTGCCTAAGTCTCTTTCTTCACCTATAGTGCCTTTTTTTCAGGAAATGTCACAAAAACAAAATTCCTGACTTAAATATATCCTCAAAAAACAACCTTAAGGTTATGCTGCTAAATGCTAGGAGTCTAAGTCTGAAACTGCATTCACTGGAAGCACTTCTCACCTTGAAAGATGTGGACATCTGTGCAGTCACAGTGACCTGGTTCAAGGCCGTGGAGAGCACTTCGGTGATACCAGGATATAATGCCTTCCACACGTTCAGACCACAAAATGAACATGTGAAAACTAGAGGAGGAGAAGTATCAATATTCATTAAAGGTAAAGACACCTCCTGATTGGTTCAACAGAATGATTCTCTAGAGTTACTCCATGTGCAAATAACTATAGGAAAGACCCCTCTCCAAGTTATCACCAGCTATAGAGCCCGCTCCATGAGCCATGATATCCGCACTGCCTACTTGGATCTACTTGAGTCACTCAAAATACCACCAAACACCCTAGTTATGGATGACTTTAACTACCTGTCCATAAACTGGGTAAATTATAAGTGTACAAACAAACTTGCCCAAAGGTTCTAGGATTTTGTTAACTCAGATGCCTTACAACAGATATTTGGCACCCCCACAAGGGGCCTAAACATTCTAGACTTGGTACTTACCAACATGGTAGAAAGGTGCACCACCACAAGTGGGCAGCCTGCCTAATGAAGACTGATCATAAATCAGTCTCTGTCAAAGTAACGATAGCATCAGACCCTCCCTTCCCAGTAGAAATTAGGCTAAAAATGTCTTCAAAACCAACTACAGCCTTTTATGAGAAGGCATTAATAGCTTCAAAGCTCTTGTCCCCACTGATAGCAAGGACACCTATACTGGGATATACACGAATGCATTGTATAAACATCTTCATAATTGTATGGACTCAGCCATTCCTGATAGGACCAAACCAAGATCCTCAAGAAAAAACAAGTCTGCCCAGTGGACATCCACCATAAACAGGTTATATAATAAGAGGATGACATTTCTGTCTAAGAGGAAGAAGGAACAATCTCAGAATTGGAAGCATACCTTCTCAGCTTGAACAAGCAGATAAGACTTGTAAAGTCTTGTAAAGTCCTCTAAAGTTAAATACAAATCTAGATTATCATCCCTAGCTAAGGATAACCATAAGGCATTCTTTTGCTAAATCTAAAACCTTAAAGGAAAAGCCCAGATTTGTGCTAAACTGCTTGTGAATAGTACCACATATACTGAACCTGTGGAAATAGTCAACTTGTTAGCGGACAGGTTCAGTGAAAACTTCTCTCCCTTGTCCCCACCACATATACCCCAAAACATTCCTACCACCTCTTCTCCACCTAGTATATCTAAAGAGCAGGTCTTAACTGCTCTCTCCAAGGTAAAAAACACAGCCTCTATGGGACCTGATAACATCCCAGCTGCATCTTCAATGGTTTAAAACAGGAGTTAGCAATACCATTAGGTACTCTTTTCAGCCATGGCCTAAGCACTGGCTTTTGTCCCTGCTGAATGGAAAACAGCTATGGTCATCCCCTTACACAAGGGGGGTTGCATCCACTGTCTCTGGGAATTATAGACTCATTAGCCTAACTAGCTTTATCTGGAAGGCCATGGAGAGACTCATCATGGACTTTCAAACACTTGACCTGACCCACTTTGGTTTTGTCAAAGGGAGATCCTGCCTGTTGAACACAGTGGACTTCTTTGAAACTGTCACCAAAGCCCTGGATGAAGGCAAACCTGTACATACAGCCTACCTAGACTTAGCCAAGGCCTTTGACACAATCCCCCACTCAGGCATCATTGAAAAACTCACCCAGCTGGGGGTCAGCCCTATACTGTCAGGTGGGTTGCAAACTGGCTCACCGACTGAACACATACAGTCAAAATAGGGGACTCCACTTCCACCAGCAAACCTTTTACCAGTGGTGTTCCTCAGGGAGCAGTGCTGAGGCCCCTTTTGTTTGGAATCTAGCTCTCAGAAGTACAGAAAAAACAAAAGGTCTGTGGCTGACAGAGTTTAATGATGACTGCAAACCAGGAGCAGTCACTGAGTCCCCAAATGATGTCAACATTTTGCAAGAAGGACTTATGCAAACCAGTAATTGGTGCCAAAGTTGTGGTCTTAAACTCAATGCAAAAAAATGTATTATCATCCCCCTTTGGCACAGGCGATGTCCCTGCAGATTACCGTATGAATAACAAGAACCTAAGCTCTAAATCAGCACTGACAGATTTGGGCACACAGGTTGACAGCAACTGTACTTTTGATCACCATGTCTCCATGGTGCAAAGGAAGACCTTCTACACTGCTCACCTTATAAGCAATGTCATAGCTTCCAGAAAACAGAGGTAATAACCCCCCTGTACTCTTCCCTCATCAGGCCAATAATATAAAGTACAATGCTTCCTTTGGTATGTACCTAAACAGGCACCTGCAGCAACTGGAGAGACCTCAAAGGTTTCTCACAAAGTAAATTTAGGGTCTTCAGTACATGTCTTATGTGGACAGACTGAAATCACTGTCAGTATACTCTGTATCATATAGACTACTCAGAGGCAACCTCTGCCTTGCATAAAGAGTAACTTCTGATCCTGCCTTAATGGAAATGCTACACATTCATAAGTCAAATGGCACATAATTTTCTCACTGTAGGAACCTTAACCTAGTATGTGACATAAACAGGACTTGTTGGAGAGAAAGATATGTCTCCCAGAGGTTGCCTCTCCTCTGGAATAAACTTCCAATACAAGTTAAACAGAGGCCCTTATTAAACCTTTTTAAGCGTAACTTGGCTGATTGGTTGAGAAACTGCAAATTCATCCCAGGGGGTTTGACAAGTGCCCATCTTGTATAGGGGGAGTTGGTGCTGATTTCAATCTGCTTATAACATAGACCATATCCCTAGACCCTTAAGGGAACAAATGTTGAACTTGGCTAGGCTTGTAAGGGCCCTATGGCCATTAGCCTAGTAACCTCCTATGAACCTATGAACCAATGAAAGTGTGATTAGGCCTGCGTTATGTCACTTTCTTGTATGTTGGTGCATTTGAATTGTTGTTAAGTTACTGTCACCTGCAATGAGCATGCCCAGTGCAATGACGTATGAGATGTGTGGCATTTACCAATGAAAAACTTGAAATCATGAACTGTCATCCAATCTATGCTGTCATTTATCGCTTATGTATGTTAAGTGCTATTATATTACCATTTAGCATTTACATGATAATACAACATATACTTGTCTGTTACATGTTTGTAGGTGATAACTCCCTTTCCTATGGATGCCAGTAACAGTTATTTGCAAAACATATCCCTTTCTGATGTGTATGACATAATAACTGTAAGGTTAATTTGTACTTGTGTATACTGACAGATAGGTTCAGTGCTAACTTTACCCCCCTCTCACCCCCTAAAGAGCCCATCTCTATACTGGAAGAATGCAAAGTTCCTGTAACCACGGCTGTGCAGGTAAAAAGCACACTCTCCAAAGCCAAGAATACAGCATCCATGGGACCAGACAACATCCCAGGCTGCGTTCTACACGAACTACAGAACAAACTGACACCCCACCTAAGTACCATGTTCAATCATAGCCTCACCTCAGGCTTTGTGCCTGCCGAATGGTGCACAGCGATGGTTATCCCACTCCACAAGTTGGGAGCCACCACGGACCCAGGGAACTACCGCCCCATTAGCCTGACGAGCCTGGTCTGCAAGGCCATGGAACGTATCATCATGGAACTTATAAACAAAGACATTGGTAATATCCAAACTCTGGACCTCACCCAGTTTGGGTTTGTAAAAGGCAGATCATGTCTCCTAAACCTGACAGGCTTCTTTGCAGCAGTCACCAAAGCTGTAGACAAGGGTAAGGTGGTTCATACAGCCTATCTAGATCTTGCCAAGGCTTTAGACACCATCCCTCACACTGGAATTATAGATAAACTCACTAAACTAAGTATAAATCCCTATGTCACAAGATGGGTTGCCAACTGGCTCACTGATAGAACCTACACTGTGAAAGTAGCAGACTCCAAATCCGACTTCAGACCATTGACAAAGGAGTGCAACAGGGTTCAGTCCTGGGTCCTCTCCTGTATGGTATCTACTTCCCTGAAGTCAGGCTAACACAGAAGGTCTTTGGCTAATGAAGTTCACAGATGACTGCAAACTAGGAGCCATAATCGAAACTCCTAATGATGTGGACATCCTACAAAAGGGCCTCACTGAGACAGATGCCTGGTGTCAAAGCCATGGCCTCAAGCTCAATGCCAAAAAATGCATTGTCATCCCCTTTGGTAAAAACTCTCTACCCATGAACTACAACATAGGTAGTAGTATACTTAACACCGAAAGTGTGATAAGAGACCTTGGGACACAGATGGACAGTAGTCTCTCCTTTGATAATCACATCGTCACAGTAATCAGGAAATCCTTCTACGTGGCACACCTCATCACAAAAGGTTTCTCATCCAGAAAAAAAGAGGTCATTGTTCCCCTCTACTCATCACTCATTAGAGCCATTATAGAATACAATGCTCCTTTTGGTATGTACCACACAAGACATCTACAACAACTGGAAAGGCCACAGAAATACCTTACAAAGAGGATTACTGGCCTCAAACAGATGCCCTATACAAACCTTCTCAAAAAACTCCAGCTTTACTCCATCGCATATCGCCTACTCAGATGTGATCTCTGCCTAACATACAAAGCTATGTCAAACCCAGAGCTGTTGGACATGCTCCACTTAAAGAAATTCTAATCCCTCCGAGCTACAAGCTCTAGGGACCTAAACCTTGTCACCACAATAAACAGAACATGCCGGAGGGATAGATTCCTGTCCCAGAGACTTCCCATACTCTGGAATAAACTACCTATCTATATCAAACAAAGCTCCTCATTAGCACTCTTCAAGAAAAATCTTGATGATTGGTTGGGAAATAGGAAATTCAGCCCGGGGATCACCTCTGTGGCTCTGCTTGACAGTGGCACAGGAAAATAATTTTCTTGGGTGGCAAAAGCCAGGGTACCTTTTGGCTGGGCTTGTATAGGCCCCAGGGCCGATAGCCTAGTATGAACTTATGAACCTATGAACATGCTGAAGTGGAGAATACAACAGTGGTGTCAGCTAACTTACATACATTCCCTGTATATACATGTCATGCACAATTACTGCATTCTATGCATTTATACCATAATGTATCTACTGTCCTTGCTGTTATCTCAACTCAGCATTTTATTCACATGTATATCAGATTTAATCCCCTTTGCTACACTGTAGCTTTATGTCCCTCTCACATTCTTTGTCAGCCTGTTTTTATTTATGTGAATAAGTCAAGTAGTGTCATTGAAATTATCATTACATAAGTATGACAGTATTTATGTTACAAATGTTTCCTTGATACTTCAGCACATTTGCCTGCAGTATATGAGTACATTTTCGCTGTTCCCCTCCCCACTTAATTACTTTTGCAGTGCAAATAATGTTATTTGTGTACAGTTCTCCCATTTCACTTACCCTCCTTCAGAACACTTTCCCTGTACTTCCCCTTAGTATTTCTGGCCTACAGCATGTGCTTGTATATTAGGTTTGCCTATAGGCAAGCCATTTTGTTTATATTCTGTGCTTATGTTTGCAAACACCTTTCCATGGGTGTGAACACTATTGCTGACCACCAACAGGTGCTTGCAAATGCCTTCTCATTGCATTAACATGCTTAAATCATGTAGGCTTAGTGTGAAACCTACACAATTGTTAATGAATCCCAGGGGCTATGTCTAACAGCTGAATATACTGCGGAGTTATGACAGTATTCCTACAGTCTTCTGTTAAGGGAATTGTTATAACAGTAGATGAGGAAACATACATGTTGGGATAAGTTTGAAGAAAGTAAGAGGTAAGTTGCAATTGAATTAACAAGCTTGCTGTTAAACTCAGGATGAACTGTGAACAGCACAACTTCTTGAAGAAATTGTCTAATAAACTGATAGATGTACCATCAATATTAGTGGGAGAAATGTTATTATTCTGGAATCAGCTGGAGTGCAAGAAACAGTACTCTGATATTTGGTTTTGAATTTATTGACCATCTTATTGCAATTGGAAATTTTGATCAGATAAATAACTTTACATATAGAGGCAGAACCATTTTAGAGTTTTTATTAGTGCTATGGTAGCGTTGTCGCCTCACAGTAAGACGCTGTCCGGTTCGATTCTCAGCTGAAGCGTCTTCTGCATGGAGACATGCGTGAATGGGCGTACCTTCGTTGAAGGTTGTGCATCAGGGCTGGTAACTCGGCATGTAAAAATCAACTACCAATCAGTAGCGGACCAGAGTTCCGCTGTGGCGACCCCTAACTGGGAAAAGCCGAAAGACACAACAAAATTAGTTAACAGAAATGGTGCAGTGACGAAGGCTATATAAGGAGTCACTTGGAAATTCAGATCATGTAAGAATATCATTTAGGCTAAAGAATAATCTAACCAGACAACTTGTATGACTATATGACTAAAGTAAAGATGATTTCCTGTGTAGAGAAGTTTTAAGATTTACTCTGTCAGGAACACACACACAAGAGGGACTTTGGAGAGCTTTGCACAGTATTGTGTCACTGCAAGAGTGAAAAAAAGCATAAACATTTCAAATTAAGCTCTAACCTGCCCTGGTGGAAGAAATCAATATAGTATAGAAAACGCCGCACTGTTGTAAGAGGCCTTGGAACATGAGTAGATAATACCCTTTCCTTTGATCATCATGTTACAGCAGTGGTTAGAAACTCATTCTCTCTGGCATTGCTGATGACAAAGTATATTTCCTCTAGATCCAAAGAAATCCTTACTCACCTGTAGGTTTCACTGAAAAGCAGTTAAATAGAACCTGAAAGTTCCTGGCAAAAAAAAAAAACATAGGTTTAAAGGATCTGAGCTACAAAGAGATGTTGGAGGTCTTGTGCCTGTATTCAGTGCCCTATAGACTCATTAGTGGTGATCTCCCTGTCTACAAGGCCATTAGGGTTCCAGTAGACCAAGGCCTCTTATTTCTTTACATACCAAACCAACCAGCAAACACAAGAAACAGATATCTGAACCTGCTTCAGCAAATAAACAAATCATGGTGGAGAGAGACAGATTTGTCAATCAACAGCTAGCTCTTTGGACAAAATTCTTCTCCAGATTAAGTAATGTGACACAATATCTTAATTTCAGAAGGAATTAGGTAATTGGATAGACATTCATAAATTCATATTCAGTATGACTTGCCTATTGCACCTTTAAAAAAGGAAATAAGATCTACAGGTCGGTACTCACAAGGTCTAAATGGCCACATGGCTATGTTGCGTTGTACATTCTATGATTATGTAATTCTATAAACATATAAATAAAAATATATTCTTAGTCAGTATAGGAAATAACCAACCAATATGGTGAAAAACATGCAACATAAATATAATATATGATATTATTAAAATAAATATTGGTATTTTGTTCAAGACTCTTGTGAGATGTGAGATACAAGCTTTTCATCAAAAGGGAAGAAATAATTGCTGTTTTATTTAAATTCAGCTTAATAATTTTCAAATTGCATTTATAGTGGCCTGTGTGGTGATACGTTTTGGTGCTTCTTTGCTTTTTATCCATTTTTAGCAAACAAGCTATCTGCATTTTTAGTTTGTTCTGGGACCTTAGTCTTGTAACTTTATTTGCAGTTGTATGAAGACTGTGTAATACTGCAAGATTTTAGCAATTTTTATGTATTATACTGCAATTATAAATTACATGAAAAGGGTAACCTTTTTTATTTTGTACCCAGTTTAGGCCTCAGTATTGAAGCTCTTTCACAGCTGTTCCAGGAATGTGATCTAGTGCCAGATATGAGCCTCATTTAGTTATTTGTTACAGTTTTCTGTTTTAGTCTGTGATAGGATTGCAGTAGTGGCAGTGTTGTAAATTCTACTAAGGATTTGTGCTTCAGTACTTTTTATAACTGTATATACCTGCTTAAAGTTGCATTACAGTGCCTTTCTATTTACTTTGCTACTAGTTTTTGTCCTATTATTTGAGTCTGCCCCACCCAACATTGAGACATTAAGCTACAAGTTTCTGAAATTCTAACCACAGGACTTGAGTTAAAGTCTCAGCTTTATTTGATTAAATCCTTCTCTAGCAAGTCTGCTATATTTAGCAGCAGCTACATCCACCCAGGGTCATTTGTTCAAGACTGTAAGAGGTGAGAGATACAAGCTTTTCATCAAAATGGAAGAATTTTTTTATTTAAATTCTGCTTAAATATTTAAGTTGCTCTTAGAGTGACCTCTGCAGTGATACATTTGTGTACTTCTCTACTTTTTGTCCATGGTTTAACCTAAAAAGTTATCTGTTTGCATTTTTTCATTTGTTCTGAGGCCTTAGTCTTGTAGCTTCAGTTCCAGTTGTGCGATATATATTAATGCAAGATTTTAGCATTGTTCATACATTGCAATGCACTTTTATTTCTATAAGTAGAATTACACGTAAAAGGTCATTGTTTTGTATTTTGAAACCAGTCTGGGGACTCAGTCATGTAGTTTCTTTCACAGTTGTGGAAAGCTGCCAGATATATTCTATATAGTGACGCTGCTACCTGTGGCACCATTTTTAAAAATATCCCTGTGACCCATGCTAATTGGTCTTGCAGTAGGCTGCTGGCTTGCCCGGTAAGTGCTGCACATTATTTAGGCTTGGTACCTCACATTTACTTGCTTTTAAGCTATGGTTAAGCTTTGATACAAATTGTTGCTACTGTGTTTGCTGTAAACCTATGACATGCTGTGCGAGTGGGTTACAGAGCAGTTTCGCTCAATGCTCTGAATGTACGCCGATAATCTGCCCTTAAAAAGCACCAAGACTTTGTATAGCGCTTCACAGGACCATAGTGCGGTCTGGAATAGCTATTGTGCTGACTGCTTCGTCCCTCCTAGTGTCTGCTGACCTCCCTCGGCTCCTAATTGAACTAAGGTACTTACATTATTGAGCCGTAGTGTACAAAAGCCTGTTGCCTGCCTTCACAATTTTATAACCTGCAGAGTACTGTTTTTTATGGACTGTTTTCCTGCTCTAGTTGGAGGGTATTCAAGGGATATGTAGTGTGCTAGTGTTATTGCTTCAGTCAATGCATATGTTTTTTTTTCTTGCTAGTCTACCATGTCTGTCGCACGTTGATTGCTTTAACAGGAGTGGTTAGATGTGACATGCTCACAGTCTGTTAAGTTGCTTAGGTGCATGCAGCCTGCGTTTAGTTCACATTTTATAACAGCTAGGGTTACTTTTTCTCCACAATATGTAACCTTGGTAACTTTGTTATTTGCTGAAATAGCTGCCTGTATTTGCCTTATTTTTAACTACTGATAAGAATGTTTTAAGCTTTGTTATCTGTACTGGTAACTGTATTATTTGCTGAAATAGCTGCCTGTATTTGCCTTATTTTAACAGCTGCTAAGAACGTTTTAAGCTCTGTTATCCATACTCTCAGTTAGAACCATAAGATCTCTTACACTGCTCTGCAAATGGTGTTTTTTAAATCTCTGCTGGGTGTTTTTTCCCCTCTTTCTCTACACTCCCTGTTCTCACTGTACTAAAGGCCTCTGCATGTATTTCCTCCTCCCATGCTCAACTAATTGTTGTGTTGTTCTGCACTTCTCCCTATAGCTGCTCATGTGTTCAACACTACCCACTACAGTCCAAGAAACCACCCCTAAAGGACATCCATTACGGGACACTGCTAAAACCCTCTGAGGAGCTTTCAAAAGAAAGCCCACCATCAGGATATAATGCAAAGTGAATGTACTGCTATCTTTAACATAACTGCTACAAGTGTTCACTACCATGGTGCCTGTGTTTTTTCCCATGCTTGCCAAGCAGCCTACAGCGGTCTCTTTATTTGTCCCTTAACTTCCTTAGCCCATAAGCTATCTTTTATATATTTTACCACTAGGTGGCACTGCTCAACCACTTACTAGGTAAGATCACTTAGATCAATTTTCTGTTCTCTCCCAAGCTATCCCCCACTCTCTTAATATTCTTACCACACTGGCCTGCTTTGACTTGTGCTTTGTTTCACTACCTTACTCCCCACAGCCTAGATTTTCACCTGCTGTTCCTGTACTTCATCTAAAAGCACACATTTCTGTTACAGCTGGCTGATTGTTTTCAGCCAGCCACCTTCTCTCCATCTCTTCCTGCTCCGTTCGCCCTATGGGTTCACTTCGCTCCCTTACCCTGCCCCCAATTCCCACCCGCCCACATTACTCCTAAATTTATTTAAACACTAAACTCCTCCCTCTCTCAATCAACCAATCACCTCCCTCTACAACCCCTCCCCTCTTTTCCTCCACCTGCCTATCACAACCACTCCTCCTCACCCACGTAAGTCCCTATATCATCTACGTCTACTACATCTTAACACATATCTACCATGCTTAGTCTCCTACCTCAAACCATTTTCATCCCATCTATCTGCATTCGATTCTTACTCCCTTTATACCACACTGCCTCCTACTCCTATAAACTACTCCACCCACCCTTCCTATCCTACCCACCCACTCCCAACCTCTTTTCTTATCCCTCTAAAATACACTTCCACAATATATCCGCCTCTCTAGTTCAACCCAACCCACTTCACTACTTCAAAATAAAACTCTTTCCTCCCTCAAATAAATACTACAAACCTAAACTAATACCTTATTCCCACAACTATTAAAGACCAAATCAAAAATAATACCATCCTTCCTCAACTGCCTCTGCTTAGCAGGAGACATACATCCTAGTCCTGGACCAAACACTTCATCTAATCCTAATCTCCCCATCACAAACAATAAAGCTAACCATAAATACCTCAAATTCTTCGCCGTCAATGCCCAAAGTTTAAGAAATAAAGTAGCCCAATTCCATGCTTGTTTAAACTACAACCTACCTGACATTGTAGCCATCTCAGAAATATGGCTAAAACCTCATATTCATGACTCTGAAATGCTCCCTCCTGGATTCCAATCCCTCAGACATGACTGCTTAAATAGAAAAGGTGGTTGGGTAGCCTTAATCTACTCTAAACCTACTATCCATCACTCCCTACCCCATTCCTATCCCCCATTCAATAATGCAGAACTAGTAATAGGCCTACTAAAAGTAAATAACCACAAAAGCATTTATATCATTGCCCACTACATCCCCCCTGGTAACAACACCACTGCTCTTGAAGAAATTCTCCTCCGGACCTCTACTAATATTAAGCATGAGACCTTCATACATTGAGACGTAAATATCGATTGGAATAAAATCAATAACCCTAATCCCACTTTATCCATCAATCTGTTTAACTATACACAACTTACTAACTCCATTACCAGACCCAATAAAACAAACCCACCAGGTACCATGCTAGACTGGATCCTAGCATCCCATCCTAATAAAGTCTTAAACTCTGGCATTACACCCAACCCTATAAAAGACTACTTGCCAGCATTCATCTACCAAGCTACCCCCCTCCTCTCCTCACCTACACCAATATATCCACACATGTAATCTCACAAACTTCAACCCAACTACCTTCTCTGACTCCCTGAAACAAAATGGAACCCACTAAAAACTCTTCCACTAGACAATGCCATAGAATTTTTCAACTCAGCCTTTTTAAACATCCTCAACTCCCTAGCTCCACCAAGAACAAAACGAGTAAAAACCAAAATCGCCCCATGGCTAACCAAAGATACCAAAAAATGAATGCTACAAAGAAATAAATCCTGGAAAACATACCATCAAAACAAGCAGCCTGAAACTTTTCTTAAACATAAACAACTCTGCAACCTTGCTAAAAAAACAAATCATCAGAGATAAAAAGTCCTACTATATTAAACTCCAGTCTAACCAATCGAAAAGCCTAAAACAGTTCTGGAATTCCATTAATTATCTTCTCAACCCAGGTACCAAAAACAATCCCTGCCCTGACACAAACAAATCTGACCCTGAAATAGCCTCTCCATTCAACTCCTTCTTCACCAACTCCATAGCAGAACTGACCAAAATCTTCCCTAACAATAACCCTTCCCCTCAGCCTACCCTTTCTTTGCCACCACCTACCCCACCCTCTGCCCCCAATCCTCCTTCTATATTCAAGCTTAAACCCATCTCAACTTCCCACATAAAAAAAAAATATTCTCTATATTAAAACCTTGCACCAATGCCTCTAACAATATCCCATTCTCCTTCCTAAAAATAGCCGCAGATGGTATTGCTCTTCCCATTAGCATCCTGATAAACAGATCCATGCTGAATATTATGTGCCCAAATTATGGCATACTGCCTTTATTCTACCTCTTCATAAAGGAGGCAAAACAATAACATCTCCAACTTCTGCCCCATGGCTATCCTCTCCCCAATTTCCAAACTTCTGGAAAAAAGCATCCACATTCAGCTTATGCCATTCCTAGCCAATCACCAACTAATCACTCCAACCCAACACGTCTTCCATCCTGGCCATAGTACTACCACTGCACTCCTCTCCTTCTTAGACACAATAAATCTTGCCCGTGACTCTGTAAAAATAGTTTCTACAGTTCTACTAGATCTGTCTAAGGCATCTAATACCATCTCCCACACCCATCTTTTAAACCATCTTTCTAACCTTAATCTCTACCAGAATACCTTATCCTGGTTATCACACTACCTCTCTGATAGGTCTCAAGCAGTAAAATGGGGGAAAGGTACCTCAACCTTCTTTCCTACCCCCACTGGGGTACCCCAGGGATCCATACACAGTCCAATGCTGTTTAACAACTTTATTAATGATTTCCACAAAGCAATACCCACTACCAAATTTGTACAATATGCAGATGATTCCACTTTAGGATGCAGCACCTCTAACCTCTCAGAGCTTCAAACAATGACCCAAACTGCTTTCTCCACCACTGAAAATTGGATGCTTCCGAACCACCTCTCACTAAATGCCAATAAATCCAAAATACTATTATTCTCTCCTTCAAAAGCTTCCCTTCTTGATAAAAACTCATTCTAAATTATTAGCCAAAACAACTCCACTATAGAGGTTGTTCCCTTTGCCAAACTACTTGGGGTTACTATTGATAAACACCTAAAATTTGACACTCACATCCAACAAAACATTAAGAAAACCCATATAAAACTTGGTATGCTATACAGGAACATCCACTTTCTCTCTTCTTCTGCCAGACAAACTCTTGCCACTACCTATCTACTCCCTTCACTAATGTATGGCGCTCCTCTATTAACAAACTTATCTGCCATACTCACCTCAAAATTGGAAGTCTGTTATAATAAGATTTCTAAATTTGCTACCAAAGCCAAGTTGTCCTCCCATCATTGTATTGCCCTTCATTTGTTAAATTGGCTTTAACTCTCCAACGATCTAGACTATCTTCAAATAACCACAGCCCACAAACAAATTTTTCAACCTACTAAGTGCCCTGCACTATCCAACATCCTTCTACCTTACACCCCTCAGAGAACTCTCAGATCTACTCACCAAAGCCTAATCACTGTCCAAAAACACAATTGTCCCACTGGTCAACTTCTGCTATCCTTTTCCTTAGCAAAACATGGAATTCTCTTCCTTCCTCTCTAAGGACTTGTGAAAACTTTGAAAATTTTGAAACTCAGCTACATTCCTACCTTTCCTCTAACAAGAAATGCAACTGCATTCTCCCCACCTAGTCCTATAATTCTCTCCACTACTAAACTCCTGACTAACTCTGAGTACTAGTTAACCAAACATAAATGTACATATTGTAAATATCTTAATTGTACTATGTAACCAAAGACATTATGCCTGCTCTCTAACATGAAATGCAATTGTAAGTTGTGTCTTCTCAACTATGGTTGTATCTGTAACTAAACTATGTAATGCGGAGCTTATCTCCCTAAGCCTCCACTGAAAATGGGCTCTCTGAGCCCAGTGGACCTCCCCAGTCATCAAACTGGAAATAAATAAATAAATAAATTTTAATCTTCTTTAGTCATTTATTAGTGTTACTGGTAATTTCTGCATAGTCCAGTGCCTCAGTCTGAGATAGGATTGTAGTAGTGACAGTATTGTGAATTCTGCTTCAGTATGTCTACTTCAGTACTTTTATAGCTATACATACATGCTTAATGTTGAATTCCATTGCCTTTCTATTTACCTTGCTATTGGTTACCTCCTGTTCATTGAGTCTTTCCCACCCCCACTGGGACATTAAACTAAAAGACTCTAAATATCTAACTACAGAACTTGAGTTCCAATCTTGGCTACATGTTATAGGATCCCTCTCTAACAAGTCTGCTATATTTAGCACAGTGCTACATCCACCAAGAGTCTTCCCTTCAATACTCTGAGAGGTGCAAAGCACAAGCTTTTCATCACAAAGGAAAGAAAAAAAGTTTTTTATTTAAATTCTGCTTAAATGCTTTAAGTTGCACTTATACTAACTTGTGTGTTTTTTACATTTTTGTACTTATTTGCTTTTTGTCCATGGTTTAGTCAGGAACATATCTATTTGTATTTTTTAGTTTCTTCTAGGACCTTCGTCTCTTAGCATCATTTGAAGTTGTGTGAAGATTGTGTATTAAAGCAAGATTTTAGCAGTGTTTATATATTATACCATTATAAATTTTTGCATTATTTGTTGATTTTCCCTTTGTCATTCTAAAGGTCTTCGATGCTTTCAATTTCCTTGTCAAGGTAAATTAACTTGTAATGTTGTAGCATTACACTTGCAAGCAATCATTCTTGGTGTTATTACATCAAGAGGTTAGCAGAACCTTGTATACACACAAATCCCCAGAAAGAAAATATATCTGTACGACTTTGCTTAGAACTGAAACCTGTAACTTACAGTGTGGATACAACAAAGCCATTGCACAGAGACATGCTTATAGTGGCTATTTTGCATGTTAAATAGCACTACTATCAAATCTTAACCAAGTCTAGTGCCAAATCCCAGAGACCACCCAAGGAGACCTCTGTTATAACCCAGTCAATGACCTATAGTAGCCCACCCAGTACAGGCCTTTACAACATGGACATGCAATTTCCAAATGCCTTTGTAGCCAGCTTGGTAGATATGGGCATCTTGAGACAATATAACAACTGTTTCATGATCACAGAAAATCATTTAATCCTTAAAAAAAACACAGTATGTAAGAGATGCATATGCACAATTTCACTGGAGGCAAAAACCTCACATACAGACAAGGCTGTCAAGAACACACACACACGCACACACACACACACACACACACACACACACACACACACACACACACACACACACACACACACACACACACTACATCTGCCACACATAGTATCCACCACACTCATAAACTAACCTATGCTGAGGCACTAAAAAGTGATCTTCCCAAACCTCAAAGACCACCTAAGCCTAAAAAAGGCAACATCTATCCTGAGCAATGTCTATAGCACTCACCAAAAGCAAAACTATACACCATACATACATCTACACCCAGTGGAGCTTCAAGAGAAAAACCCATAAGACAAGCCAACACATTACCCTGGACTCTTTGTATACGGGACTCCATTATATGACACACAGATACCCAACTCACCAGACTTAAGAAGGAGCGGATAATGATTAGTTGCTTATCTGGAGCCAGGATCTGTTGATTTGTGCATGCACTCAAGTCACTATACCACTCACTGAAGTCAGTACACCACAGGTACCAGCATGATTCTTATAGTCCATGTGAGCATTAATGACCTGAGATAGGTATGAGTGTGCGTGTGTGTGTGTGTGTGTGTGTGTGTGTGTGTGTGTGTGTGTGTGTGTGTGTGTGGGACAGATGAACTACAGAGACAGTTCTAGCCACCCAGAGGTCTACTTGGCTCTAGATGATTGGCACTGTTGAAGTGACATCCCAACCCCATGTGCAAAAATGGGAAAAGGGGTTGAGGATGTATGGATGTATGGATGGATGGATGGATGGATGGATGGATGTACTTCCCTGGACTATATGAAAAGAGACATTGTTGATCTCTCTTAATAGGTGTCTCAGTCAGGTATGTGGCTTGTATTGAGCAGCATTCTACCTTTACCAAAGATGATACCACAGTATGAGCTAAAGATGATTTACTTCAATAATTAACTTAGTTTTTGGTGTTTTGTCAGGGGGAATTCCATATATGTCAACATAGGTGGACTAGGATTAAAGCCATATTGATTTGCAAAAGACGGTCTGTACCTACCTCCCCTAAGTTTCCAAATAGCAGCTGAAATTGTATGTACTCCTTAGAACCATTTTTAGGCAACAAACCTACTGATATTGCAAATAAAACCCCAAAAACCTAAAGGTGCTACTGTTCGAAGCTAGAAGCCTAAACTGGAAGCTCCACACTCTACAAGCTCTCTTCAACTGTGCATTAATGAGACATGGTTTAAATTGGCAGAAATTACTCTGGCAGTGCAACGCTTCAGTACCTTCCACAAATTTAGACCATCAGCTGCTCACACACAGGGACAAAATGTGCCATAGACAAAGTCCATTACCATATCCAAGCAAGCCATAGGTCACCTATACATACTGGAGACATCTATCATTAAAGCAAATACCCTCTTCATGGGAGACTTTAACTACCCTGATTTAGACTGGGAAAGATACACTGCCTTATACTCACAGGCACAATAATTCCTGGACTTTATTAACATAAATATCCTGGACCATATATTATGCACACCCACCAGAGGTTAAAACATAATAGGCCTATACTCACCAGTATAGAAGACAGCTGACTCTTCCCCCATCTAGCCCCAGTGGAACGTTCTCAGTGAAGGGGTTAGACCATGACCCTGTCTCCTTCAACATACAAATCAGCTCGATAACCCCAGCAAACCATGTAGCAGTTAAGAACTATTCCAAAGCAAACTACATCCTATTAAGTGAGAGTTTGTCTAAATTCAATGCCCCTCCCAAACCCGAGTTCACAACACCCTATGTGGAATTGTTCATAAAGACCCTAGAAAAATATGTAAGTGGCTGTATAGAGGCTGCTGTAGCTACTAGAAGTAAGTCCAAAACAAACTCTAAAAACAAACCACACTGCTGGAATCCTAACTTTGATAGGATATATAATAAAAAGAAAAAGTCATGGGTAAGACCCGGAATAGCAACTCCCGTAATGATAGGAGCTCTCTAATTAAACTAAACTGAAAACTAAGAAGTCTAATTAAATCCATGAAGGCCAGTTATGAGGTTAAGATAACATCACAGGCTAAAGACAACCACAAGGCCTTCTGCAACTATGTCCAAAACCTCAAAGGCAGAATACATAATTGTGCTGAACTAGTAGTCAATCCTGCCACCTTCACTGAGCAGAGTGACATATTGAATTTCTACTTGTATAACTCCTCATGTCTATATCATATAATCAAAAGATGAATTCAGCGAATGGCATTTACATCAAAAATGTCATTCAGTGAACTAATAGTGAGATCACAGTAAAGTGAAAAACGGAAAATTTGCCCTTTCCTCACTGTAGTGCGATCTTGGAGTTGATATATATAATTAGCGGGTGGTGTGGGGGCCACAGCCCCCCACAAGAGTGAATTCGCTGAGCAGCATTTTTGATGTAAATGCTGTTCACTGAATTCATCTTTCGATTATGTGGTATAGACCCTAACTCCTCAACTATTAATAAGGAGCAGGTTCTGATGCTGCTTGCTATGGCCAAAAACACATCCTAAGTATTCCTCAACAATATCCCGGGATGCCTCCTAAAAAGCTTGAAACATGGCCTGTCAGAACCACCTGAGTCACTTTTCAACTATAGCCTCAAAACAGGCGTTGTATCATGAAAATGGAAGACTGCAATGGCTGTCTCAATTCACAAGGGTGCACCATCAACTAATTCTGGAAACTACAGATCTATTAGTATGACTAGTTTAATATGCAAAGCCATGAGATGAATTACCATAGAAATAATAAACAAAGGCACAGGCAACCTTCACACACTGGAAACAACATAGAGTGGCTTTGTCAATGGAAGGTCATGCCTACTAAATCTGGTGGACTTCATTGAGATGGTTACTAAGGCAATGTATGAGGGGAAAACAGCACATACAGCCTGCTTGGACTTGGCTAAGGTGTTTGATTCAATGCCCACTCAGGTATACTTGACAAACTCATTGAACTGTGCATAAACCCCTTACCTAACTCACTGGAGTGCCAGGTGGCTCACAGACAAGAAGTGAGGACTGGTGATACCACCTCCACTTTGAGACGGGTCATCAGCAGGGTACCTCACTGCTCCATTCTGGGACCACTCCTATTTCACATCTACTTCTCAGAGGTAAAGGCTAATGTCAAGGGTCTTTGGCTGACCAAGTTCAGAGATGATTGCAAATTAGGAGCTATCACAGATTTCCACCATAACACAAACTTCTTACAAGAGGGTCTAACACAGACAAATGAGTGGTGCCAAGGTCACGCAGTAAAACTCAATGTCAAGAAATGCATTATAGTGCCTTTTGAGAAAAATTGCCATCCAGGCTAATTAGTCCATCAATAAGACTCCCCTAAGAGTTGACCCGGTAGTCAGGGATCTTGGAACAGATATAGACAGTAATCTGGCCTTTGACAGACATGTGCCAAGGTAGTATTAAAACCATTCTATGTCACCTAACTTCTAATTAAGGCCATGGCATCCAGGTCCAATGAAGTCATTGTGACACTTTATTCAGTCCTCATCAAACCCATCATTGAGAATAATGTCCCCTTTGATGTATGTACCTGACCAGGTACATGCAGTAACTGGAATATCCACAAATGTTCCTTACAAAAATAATACAGGGCATGAACACAATATCATATGTGACTTACCTCAAAGCTCTATCTCTATAATCGGTCTCCTACCGACTACTGAGAGGTGATCTAGGCCTTGCATACAAGGCATCCTTGATTCTCGCTTTGATGGGCATTTTTCATATCCTCATAATAAACAGCATCAGAACTACTAGATATAGGGACCTATATTTCACTTGTAACATTAATGTGATAAGCTGGATAGAGCAGATGGCACAATGGTTAAGGTCTTCATCTCCCATACACAATGTATAAGGGCTGATCCTGACCTCCAGCCAATGCCTGTTTGAAGTTTACATATTGTCTCTCGTCTCTTTGGGGTTCCTCCAACCTCTAAAAAATACACTGAGTGTTTTTATCAAATTCACCTAAATAATGGAGCTGTGATCAGCGGCACAGGCTCTAAATTGTGCTCTATAAGGGTAAGATGCCCTATAAGAGGAAGAGGTGTATAGACAAACAACTTTGGGCATCTACTGTGGTGTGCAGTATCCTGAAGATAGGAGACTGATTTACACATGGATAACAGACTGCATGCCATGGCAGGGCTAGCCATTTGATGGTGTAAAATATGGCTGTTTGGGATCTGGTTGTTTTGACTAATGGTGCTAATTGGATTGAGGACCTGGCCTACTCTGTCCTATGCCAGAGACCCATGCTAATGGCATGAGGGGTGTATATGCCTCTATTGACGGCCCATCATAAAGCCCAGTATCCCTGAGACAATAAGCAAGTGGTCAGTGCCTAAATGTCCAAGCTGGGTTTCCTGGGATAGCTCAAAAGCTGGATGTAAAACCAATTCAACTGCCAAACATGAATTAAGAATTGCCACACGTATTGTAGGTTTAGTGACAGGACAAGGGATAGAAGTGGTAAGTAGGAGCTGGACATCTTATGTATCCAGGAGACAAGGAGACAGATATGTAAGGGCAGTGCAGCCTAGGATCCAAAGTGCACTTCTCAGGAGGAAGACAGGCTAGAAATGGAGAGGGAACTGTGGTGAGAGAAAGGCTTCCGAGGACAGTGAGGGATGTCATCAAAATTAGTGATAGACTTGTGGCAATCAGACTCCAGTGTAATGGTAGGGCAATATTCATAATCTATATGCCCCACAGCAAGTTAGTGATAGTGAGGAAAAAAATACATTCAGACAGCTGTTGCAGGACCTAGCAGGACAACAGCAACTGGTGTTGATAATGGGTGACTTGAATGCAAATATTGGGATATGAGAACTGTTTGCTGATCAGGATATGAGGTCTGCCTGGGTACACATGGGTGTGGCAACAGGAATAAAGAAAGAGAAGCCATTCTAGGCTTTTCCCAGTGGAAATGGGTGTGCAGCATGATTGAGCTGTTAGATCATTGTTGGATTACATTTGTAAACAGGTTGGAGGGGCAGATCAACAGAGTTACTGTACAAAGATGATGTGGCATTACAGGCAGACTCTGAGCAAAAACTTCAACAAAGGGTAGGGAACTAGAACACAAAACTAAAGGATCATGGGATGTTACTAAGGACAGATAAGATAGTTGTAATGGTAGCAAATGGAGGAAATTAGAAGAAGATGAAAATTGAGATAGAAGGGAAAATAGTGGGACAGGTTAACAACTTGAAGTATCTCGGAGAGGTGGTTGAGAAGAAGGAAAGTCTGAATGAGGAGGTCAAAACTAGACCCAGAGGGGTGGCAGCCAGCTGGTACAGAGTGTATTGACAGAAGAAAGCCAAAGAAGCTGAAATGTAAGGTGTACAAGACAGCGGTGAAACCAGTACTACTGTATGGTACAGAAACCTGGGCAGTAAAGACTGAGTAGTTGAAGAAGCTAGAGGCGATGCAGAGTAAGTGCCAGAGACTGGTGGTAAGGTGTATACTATGGGATGGGCAAAGAAAGACATACAGCAGAAGCCAAAGTAGATCTAATTGTAGAAAAGGTCAAAGAGAACAGATTATGGTGGTTTGGGCACATGTGCAGGAAAACAGAGGACATTATGGAGAAGAATATTTGGGACAGACAGGAAGAAAGTAAAAGAAAATGAGGGAAACCAGCAAAGAAGTTGATGGATTGTGTGACAGAAGACCTGTGACAGTCAGGCATGAGTGTATAAGAAAGTAGGAGAGTGGTATTGAATAGGGAGAGATGGTGACAGGTGACACAACACCCTGACCCATGTAGAAAATGGGGAAAAGGGGGTTGATGAATTAATAGGACATGTTGAAGAGACAGATATGTATCTCAGACAATTCCTATTCTCTGGAATAGGCTCCCCATTCAGATGAAACAAACTGCCTCCCCAACTTTACTCAAGTGTAACCCAGCCCAGTGGATAGGAAATCAGAAATTCACCCCTGAACTGGCACCCATGTCTTTGATGGACAGTGGTGGTCAGTAAATCGTGTCCTTACTAACATAACTCCTTATATAAATATCTAAGATACGATAACTCATAACTAATGAGACCATTAGTTATAAAGGCCCTATTGATCATTAGTCCTGTATACATCTATAAATGTAAGAACTCTTTCCTATCTGTAAACTGGAAACAACGTTAATAAGTTTATTTGCAGTTTTACTGTGCATGGCAAGGTTGTTCGTTCATCTGTATTCTTCTTTGCTATTGTATGGTCTACAGTTTTTTGTGACCTGACAGGGTGAATGCTATTTCACTTCCAATTCCTTGCACTTTTACTTCTTGCTGAAGTGCCCCCTATTGTACTGTTTTGTGCTTTGGTGATGTACTCTTGTCTGGTATTGTACTGTTTTCTGCAGTCTTACTGATCTTGCTAAGTTTGCTGTTACTTTACTATTGTTGCCGTTGAGCATTGTCTGTTACACCTTTACTATTCTCTGCTATTCTCTTTTACTAGGTTATCAGCCATTTGCTTGCTTTTCACTCTTTGGCTGAACTGTTCTCATAGCACATATTTTGGTACCTGGACTGTTCTTGCTATCAGTTTGCAGTTGCTGTTAAACCATTGGATACTACTTTTGCTATTAGAAGATTGTTTCAGTCTCAGATTTACTTGCTGACAAACAACTTTTGGCTGCTAAATACCTTTTGCGGTTAATTCTTTTCTGTTAAGCTATTGTTTTATATATATAGTACCATATTTGTCAGACTATGAACATTTAGCATCAGTTACTTCATCATACCTATCTAGCAATTTGTCCAGTATTTTCACTACATCTTACAAATAAAAGCAAAACTTACCCCTGACACTGTTCTACTTACTTCTGAATTATCTCTTTTGAAAAATCATTACCACACCAACCTAAACTCTCAATTTCAATAAATACTGCTACCACCTTAGGCATTTAGTTTCAAGCCTCTTCTTTTTATTTTTCTCATTAACACCTACCAGTAATGATCTGTGTACATGCTATAACTCAGTGGCTGTAATTAATTTAACCTACTTGCACCAATCCCTGAACTAATCATAACGTTAAGCTATGAACTGATTGTGTCTCTCATTTGGTCAGCATTTTGGCACTGGGAATTTGGAGGCAGTGCAGGAGCTGTCTTATATTTAAGCAATAACCCACGCCTGGGTGTGGGTAATGCTGGATTTACCCATGGT